>NW_008240030.1:272610-276569 GCF_000691975.1 Corvus brachyrhynchos | reverse complement strand
AGGAGCAATTTTTCCTCTCCTTGCATCTCAGGGTCTCCTATGGAGCAAGGGCAAGGATGGGAACAGTAAGGTACATCCACACCCAGAGCCCGTCCGTTGCTGTGGAAATGAGAATCTGGTCCAGCTCGTAAGTTATAGGTGTCTATATAGAAGTGCTCATGCAAAGACATGCACGTTTCTTTTCTCTCATATTACTCAACGTTTTAAAATCAAAGCAGAAAATTATAGGGATAGAGAAGGCATAAAATGATTGTATGTGCTTAATAGTAAGTACCATTCAAATTTTACAAACTGAAAACAGAAAGACTAAAGGTGACAGGAAAAGCTGAGCAGTCTTCATCTCTAGCTCTGTAAACCCACAAGTCTGATCCCAAATGAGAAAAGACAAAAGCTACACTCTCCCAGGAAAAAAAAATAGTTATCAGTAAACTACATTAAACAAAATCCTAAAAAGCTTAAATGTTTGTGCATCTGAAACCTGTTTCTGAAACACTATTATGGTATACATTTCACAATAAAATGATACAGCCTCTGCTGACATTACTGTGGCTCTTCAGTCAAGTTTCTTTTACTCCATTCAAAGAAACAAACCTTTCAATACAGGCTTATCCTGGGGTCATTTATTACTCCATGTCAGACACAGAATGTTTCATCTTGAGAAGACATATGTAGGGTTTTCACTCATTAGTTTCTTACAGGCTCAAAAAACTAAACAAACAAACACCAAAAAAACCCAGAAAACCAAACCCAACCAACCAAAAACCAACCAAACCACAAAAGAAAACCCACCCTGGAAAGGTTATCTGCCGTCAGTTACACACAGACAGGTTAGTTAACATGTTTCTACTGATACAATTGTAGGAAAAACCTTGTAAAAGGCTGAAACATTCTCATATTTGTATACGACTATACACATGCTGCAAGGCCAGGGGCTTGTAGGATAGGTACGGGACAATTTGAACTTGCCATAAAGAAAAAGGATCACATGCCTTTTACAACCTTCAATCATCACAAAAACAATACCTTACCCCTTTTGAATTCTCAAAGCCATAAAACAGTGAGTGGGAACGATCCTTGTTTTGATTACATTAGAAAAAGGTGTTTGCATAAGGTGTGACGATGACTCAGAACAGTTAAACAAAAAGTAAGAGCGAGGGAGGTGTTACACTCCACGCTGAAATATTGTTAGTCTCAAATATAAAATGGAAATAAAATCAGAATTAAACATCTGTTTTTAGAAGCCCAGGAATAAGGAACTCTGGGGTCAAAATAACTGCGTTTATCAGCTGTGCACAAGTCACTCACCATGAACAGGAGCAAGCTACACAATTTGTTCTTTTTCTCCCAAGAGTTGGCAGTACCTTAGAAAGTGGACACAGTCTATTCAGCAAAAAAATGATCTTGGTTACTGTCTGGCCACTCCTCTGAATGTCCAGTAGTAACATCAATATGCTCCAGAGAGACTGGCAAGAAACCTGTCATGATTGCCCAGGAAATACATCAACAATGAAAGCAACCTTGTATTTTGCAGCTAATTCAAGATGACAAGATCACAGCTGAATGTATTGTATGTGACAAAAATTAGGCCACCATCCCCCAAAATTATTCAAGGACAATCTTATGGAAAAGGAGTTACCAACACGAAGAGTTACTTATTTCACATTGCACTCTTATGGCAACATCACAATTTTCACAAACTTATCAGAGTAAGTCTTGCAGGATCCGATATTTGGGGACTCTGTGATAACAGCAGGCAGACAGATTTATCCCTGGATGCCTGAACAGCCCTATACTACAAATCTGAAAAAAACCCCTAAGCTTCCACACTCCGAATCTTACAGTTTCAACCACAAAGTGACTCTTGCCATCACCACCCAAAACTCTAAGCAGAATGTATTTGGCTTTTGTTGGCAAAGTAGCCACAATCAGCTCACCCTAAGCAATGACTAGCAAGCATTTTCTCATTCTTTTTTCCACAGAAACCTCACTGGGCCAAAAGAAGGACGAGGAGGAGAAAAAGCAGGAGGACAACATCTGAGGTATTTACTCTGACACTCAATTAGCTGAGGATTTTTTTTTTTTAATTATATATACATATATATATGTATACACACACATCTATAAAAACTGTCTTTGTTTGATCCACTTTATCAAGACAGACCAGCCAAGGCCTCTGGAAGAGGTCTGCACAAAGCTGAGCTCATCCCAGTGCTTTAGGCGGAACCCTGCCAGGCCCCCCGAGACTGAGGGGCACCCACGTCCCTCCCTGCCCCAGCACCCAGAAAACCACACCAGGCAGGAGGCAGCCCCACGAGGGCAACCTCCGTAATTCCCTAATTGCAGGAGCAATAAATGCCTGCTGCTTGGCAGGGAAGGTGGGTCGTGAGCAGGGTATGGGGTGAAGGATTTTATCTTTTCTCCTCCTGCCCAAGGAGTGGGTAAATCCAGCACTTTTCTTCCACTCTGAGCATCACCTGGATTTCGTTGTGCCTTGGACACTACCAGCTATTTGATTTCTTACGTCTCCTTTTCTCTGCTTGATTTCATAGCTCAGTTCTCACAGGTGCTGGTGCTGCTTGGGCAGCCCACTGGGGGCTGGTTTAAAGGCCAATGTATATGCAAAGACTTTGCAATACACCTGTGTACATAAGCTCTCTCTGCTTCCTGAAGAGCTCTTTGCATGTGAAAAGCGAGAGAAAGGACTCACTTTAACCTCCCTCCCAAAATACTTGGCTTCAGCTGGAACTAGGCTTGGGCAACCCCCACACAAAGGCGCCAACTTCTACTGCCAGCTCACAAATTCATTATTCCAGGGGCTACTCATGCGTGAAATATCCGAAACTATCTGATCCCACGTGAAGGGCTGCTGTTGTATCCAGAGCTGAATACTCCTTCACGAACGCGTGTTTATCACCTCATTCCTGGCGAGGAAAGTATGTAAAACAGAGATTGTTACATTACCAGCCGAACTATAAATTTCTTTGATTGCAGAGCCTGATAGGAAGAGGTGCTGGGAACCTTTAACTCCCACATGGACTTTCAACAGTTTTCACACATAAAGGCTAAAGGATTAGACCTGTAGCAAATACTGGTGTTTTATTATAAATTTCTCAGGAAAATAAATCTTTTCTCTAAAAACTGGATAGAATTGTAATTTTCTTTGTTTAAATAATCTTCCAGAGAGACAGGGAAAACAAATTTAAAGCTATCTCAGACAGCCACTGTCTTGAGATTCTTTACATCAAATAGCTTTAAAAATAGCTGCTGACGAGAAGTCTCTCTAAGTTTTGATCAGAGTTTATATCTTGGTACGGACAGTAATTCAAGCAGACAGGCAGATATGTAGGCTTCCTGAGCTCATCTACGCTGCAGGAATGGAGCAGCCACACACTTTTTACTTACAGGGTGCACAGTTTTTTTATATTTCAGTAAAGGAGAAGACAGGAAAGGGGATGGGGGGGGAACGGGGAGGGGGAATTTAAAACCAAAAACTGTTGAGCAAACAAAACTCCAAATGCTCCCAGTCGACAAAATTATTCCAGCAAAACTGAAAGAGAGAAAATTGCTTCCAAGAAGAAGAAAACAATGAGAATAAAGACAATAAATAAAGGAAGATGAGGGGAAAGGGCTACACACGTTACTGATGCTTCAGCTCTTAGTTATAAACGAGCTTAACTACAGAGATGAAACGAGACGCAGACTGACCTAAACAAACCCAAAACACGAATTAAAGAGTAACAAATCCGGCTGCGACTCCATAGCAAAACAGCATCCGCTTGGAGAGCACATCGGTCCAGCATCAGCCCTGCCACCCCAGGTACCCCTGGTCGCTAATGAGAACGGTGCAAGGGCAATTCTCCCTCCATCAGTGGCTGTCCCGCGTTCTCCCCGACGTGCTTACCAGCTTCATGGTGCTGTTGTTCTGCTCCCAGCGCCACAGCATCACGCTCATGGTCCTG
>NW_008240030.1:251315-272582 GCF_000691975.1 Corvus brachyrhynchos | reverse complement strand
AGGGGTTTGGCACAGGGGCGGGGGCACACAGGGAACGGAGGGAAAACAGCCGAGGAAACATTTCGGAAGACAGAAATTAATCGAGTGCCAAGCCGCGTTTTAGCGAAATGCTTAAGGGCACCGGGCACGTTTTAAAGCAAAACTGCAAATTACAGCAGCTTCTCCCCATTTTGACAGCCTGGCTCTGTTAAAAGCACACAGGGTCTGAAGCTGCCGTGTTGTATAGGCATTTGGCACGATCTGAGCTGGTTCCATTTAGAATTGGGTTTATACTGAATCTGCTGGGGTGGGAAAGGACTAGGCTTGCCCTGAGAGAAAGGGAGGAACATTCTGCCTTAAAAATGATTCAACAGGTGGTGCATCGCAGATTGGCTTCGGAAACATAAACAAGAGAATAGTGAGAGTGTTTAGAATAATTAGTATTTTTAATATGCAGAAGAGCTGTATTTAATGGCAACAAATATCACAGATTGCCACGTTGTATTTAAGATAAAGCTATTAAAGGTCTTTGTAAATGGCAGGCTATTCCACAGGTGCTCTCTTGCACCCCTCTGCAACAGCTCGTCTGTTCCCCTGAAGCACCTTGCCCGGCGCAGCAGTCCAGACAAGATACTCAGCTCTGGGAAGATTCATGCCTGCTCTTGCCCGAGATCCTATGAAATCACCAGTGGGAACCACGCACTTGGCTGCAGCTCGTCTCCCTTCTGCTCTGGAGAAGGTGCTACACCTGATAAAGGCAGCGGCCCATGGGGGATAAGAAGACCACAGCAGCTCCAGCAGCAGGTGTCCCAGCAGCTCTCCAAGCCTGGGCCTGGGGGGTGGTTCCTTTGGTAGCTTTGGTCTTGCCAGGCCGGGGAAATATGGGGAATTAAAACACATTTGAAGGAATTCCCCAGGCCACCGTTTTCTCACCCTGTCTCCAAACATAAATTTTGATTCACAAAAGGTAACTTCGCTGGCTGCAGGAGGGGAGGCATAACCCATGAACTGCTCAACATCATTTTCTAATAATGAAATCCTTTAATAATCCAATAAAAAGATATTAAAATATTTTTTAAAGGACCAAATTGTATGCAAACGGATCACTTTCTTATCTGAAAATTCCCCTATTGTATGATTTTACTGGCAAGGCTGCTTCATGTACCCACTCAGTATGTTGGTGAAGAAATACAATAAATCAGTAAATTGGCATTTGAAATTCTGTAAATACCCTCTTCCAAAAGAAAAAACACATGTGCCTTCTTACTGAAGTCTTTTCCCTAACAGCTATGCTTCCACGACTTAGATTTAATTCCCTCAGTCTGTAATTGTTCTCTTGTTCTAATTTATTATTCTAAGTGATAAAGAAGACGGAATAATTACTGAAACAAACAACCATATTCCTGCACTGTAAAAAGAACTGCCCCACCAAGTCTGGTAGCGTGAATAGCTATGCATAGAGAAAGATCTGCATGTTGAAAGCATTTAAAGACTTCATGCAATACAGCTTACCTTTGAACCATAGAAGCAAAATCTGAATCCTCTTCTGAGAATAAAGAACTCTTGTTCTTTCCCTTCAGGCCAACGTGGACCAAAGCCCTAGCACAGCCAAATCTTCCCAGCCAGCCCTCTACGTAAGCAAGTACCCTGCTGAAAGGTCATTCCTACAACACTCAAAAGAGGGGAAGGTCACAGCCCATTTGAGGGCCTGAACATAAGATGTATGGTCTTCAGGAGGGTCACAGGCTGAGACAATAACCTGCTGACAGCCTCATGAATGAGGGAATGAATGCGTGCACTGCGAGGGAGAAGCCTGGGTGTGATGCCAAAAGGATTTTCTAAGAGCATCTTAGCAGCACCTTGGAGGAGCCGCCAGTGCCTGCAGTGCACGCTCCTCGCCGAGCTTGAGTTTGTCCCTTCCCTGCTGCCGGCACAGTGGGAGCATCGCAAGGGCTTCCCATCGATCCGCTGGCACCTGCCTAAATATCATGGCACGATGGTGTTCTGCTTCCAAAAAACACAACAACTTCAGGCAAAAAACTAAGACAAGTGGAGCTTTACACTTGCAGGATTACAGCCCGTACAAAGGGCCAAGACAACCCACAGCACAAGTCAGCATTGCCTCAGACACCTCCTAAGCCTCTTAAAAGGTTGTTGGTGATCTGCTCTGCCAGTTTGAACAGCCAAATATTTTCATTCAACACTCAACCTCGTGCCAAAATCAGGAATTTTAAGAAACAAAGGAGAGGCCTCAGAAAATCGCAGATTTTTGTCTACCATCACAAGAAAAACTCCATTTTTGGGACCCAGGGAACAAAGTAGAGCCAAACTGCCCCAGCTACAAAAGGCAGATTAAAAGACCAGATATGGATGGAAGGACTCTTCAGCCAACCAGTCTTGTTTCTTTGACTACAGTTTGCTGCCTGTTTTTACATTAACTGAAGTGTGGCTCAGGCCTGAGTATTTTCTCATTTTATCCCTGTATGAGCCAGCTGAGCACGCTGAACGTGGACAGAAACACTCGCATGTAATCAGCCTGAAATACTAATAAAGCAAAGCTCCTGAGGTTAAAGCGTAAAGTGCCTCCCAATCACTTTCTAAGCTAATTAATATCCTTAACTAAAATCTGTGTTGCTTTTAGACACTTTTGTTTGATGGATTTTCCTAAGCCAGCCTTCATTTGGGATGAAGATCCCTCGAGTTCTGATAGCGTTGCCAGGTGTAACTGGAATTTATTTCTTCCATTAAAAAGTAAGACTTTGGAGCTGCCTTTCATCCTCCTATCTCCCTTTTAGGCTCCCACAACACAGTGAAAGAGATAAGGTTAGGACTGAAGCTGGTAAAATCCATGCATGACCTCTTGCCCCCCGGCAGCATCGCGGCAGGAGTTCCTCCCCAGTTGCTGTGCCCTGGCTTTGCTGACAGATCCAAGAGATGCCTTTCCCATACAATGCCCAATTTCAAAAGAGAACAAGGACCAGATATTTGCTTGTATTTGAATCCTTTAAAACCATAAAGCATCCAAGCTCTTTAAGGCTTTATTATGAACTTCAGCAACACATACATGATGACATGGGGTCAATATTAACTTGAACCTTCGGGAAAGGACATTACTAACAGCCCTAATGGGCATCTAAACTTCCCTATTAAAGTACTGAACAATGCACTTGTTATTCACCAGCAAGTCTTCAATGACACAGAAACACGTGTCCCCAGCAAACCCTGTGCTCTAACGAGACATCATTCCAGCACCCAATGCTTTCCAAATAAAACTGCTGGAAAAAACAGGAGGAAACAGGTGTTGGAAACATTGTGAATGAACTCAGTGAACACAGTCATTGTCTGTGCAACATTTACTATAAAGAAAGCTTGGGGAAATCCGTTCACTAATAATTCATTGTTTGCCTATGAAAAATATGTGTGCTAACAGCTTGCTCTGCAGTCATTAAAGAAAGCCACACTCCTGTACTTACCCATTACTTTTGCTTTTTAAACACATCAACATTTTGTTGGTTTGTTTTGTTTGGGGTTTTTTGTTTGTGGTTTGTTTTTTTTTTTTAATCTGGAAAAGAAAGCATATTAGAAAATTTTATTACTGCTTTTCAATGCATTTTGGTCAAAAATACTGCAATTTTCTGTTCACTGAAAGCTGGGGTTTTACTTATTTTTGCTATATGACAACAAGCACGTAGGTCTTCCTTTCATGCATTATAAAATAGAAATATCTACAGATCAAAACCTAGAAAAAATCTTAGAAATCTTGAACTTGTCAATAACAATATTTTGCTAAGCATGATGTGGGAGGGAACAGGAGCCTAGCTCATGGAATCATAACAGATGCTAAGCAATTTTCATTCCAAAAAAGCCTTCAAAATGGTGTTGAGCAGCAGCCTCTAAATTCAACATTTTCTAAACCAGCAGATGAGATGCCTTGCATTGAGTAGGACCATTAGAAGACCCAGTGAAGGAACTGCAACTTGATTTTCAGCAGTTGTTAGGAGGTTCTGGAGGACAGAGAGACAGCTCGTGCTAGGTACCAGATCAAAGAGAATGAGATGGCCTTGATAGTCACAACCTCCCACCAGTCCCAGACAGCAGTACAAAGAGAGATAGAAACTCAATTAATCAACAGCTGAAGCAGACAGTATTATTACTGGCAAATGAGCATCCTTTCTCTGGAAAACATGTCTTGTTAAACTGATATTTTCTGCTGAGTTCACAAGAGCTTATGAAAGTGATAACACAGATGTGATTCTGTGAGGAGGCTCTTGCCTCATTTTCACCTGGCATGGTGAAAACCAGAATAATGACAAATCAACCCAGCAAACATCTGGTGGACTGAAAAGGAGTTAACTGGTTTAAAAATACATGGTAACTGGGAAATTATCTTTAAGAAAATAAGTAGCTTGACTGTGTTTCACAGGAATCATTTTCAGCCCTACTTTTCTGAGCAAGCCCTAGAAGGGGCTATGAAATTTGTTGGTGGCACAACAGTAATGGGAAAAATAAATGGTAAAAAAAGAGTAAGATCAAGGCTGAAGAAGCTCATCCACACTGACTAGAACCATGAAAAGGTGTAAACACAGCAAATGCAACCTTGTAACAAGGAGAACCCAAGAATGACACAGAGCAAAGGACTCTCCATGAGCTCAGTGCACCTGGAAAGGGCATCACAGGCACGATGCGCCATCAGGATGCCGGGGTTTGTGCCCTGGTTATAGGGGTGATGCAATACTTGCACAGGTTATCAAACACGAACAGCCTTTATCACCTGCTGGGTTTAATGCTGTTTGTGTAAAACAGCTCAACAGGTTTAACCTTTGGAGAGGCTTCAGAGAGGAGCCGCGAGAATGACTTAAGGACTGAAAAATGCGTATCACGAGACAAGATTCAAACAGCTCCATTGCATTTGTCAGAGAAGAGTAAGGGCAAATATGAGATCATAACATGAACTAATTAAAAAAATGAAAGCAAATCAGCAGAAGTCATGTGGATTGTTTTATGGAGGAAGTCAGGGTGAATTATCACGTTTATTGCTGTCTTACTTTATCATCAAAGGTTATTTCTAAGTTCCCCATTGAAGTGTATCGGTCAGCTACAGATCTGTTCCTGCCGACCTCGAATCACCTGATTCCTGCCAGCAACCCCGTGTAACATACAGCAGTCTTCAAGGATTCCAAGGAATATACAAGTAGTGGAAAGCTTCCTGTGCTCCATCCCAAGTCCCAGCCTGCTGGTACTCAACAGCTCACCACTGCACCAAGAAAGCTGGGGTCTGGGGAATTTTAAAAAAAATATTAAATTCTTGATTCAGAACACAATGTGTTGGGGGAAAAAAGCTGCTAAATAAAGTAACAAAAATACCAGTACACTGAATACCCACTGGTTAAGCAATGCTGACAATATTAACAAGGCCACCTAGTTGATGGAAAGCAGTAAATTCTCACTGTGGTCTGAGGGACACAAGTGCCCAAATGGTCACTGAAAGGAGCTCTTCCAGCCACCCTGGTCCCACAGTCCAAAGGTCTGAAAAGGACAATAATACAGGGATTATTGGAAACCTATGGGTCCTCCTCCAAAATCGTAGGTCAGTGCTGTCTTTGGATTAAAACTTCTAAACATAATCCCGGCCCACACTCCCCACTCTGTGACCTGACATGCCCTTCCCCAGTTTCCCAACATGTAAAAAATAATAATATTGATATCAAACAAAAATAGATTGGCTTACTAAATTTGAGACTAGTCCTTGAGTCATATTATTTTAATAGGCAGACTAAAATACAGACAGGAAAATGTTATTTGCTCTGTTTCTGCTGAGTCTTTGCCAACTGCCCTAAACAGCAACAATTTAAAATTAACTAAGCAATTCTACTTAAGCAGATGTAGAATAGTATGAAAAAAATGATTCAATTAGTCTGCAGACAAAGCTGCTGAGTGCTAACAAAGGATCTCTCACCATAAGTTCTGAAACCTGTCCCACAAAAGAACACATACCAAGATTTAATTTAAAAATAGCTGTTACTCACAGCCACCTGGAACACGTCATAACAACTGGTATCCACCAGATCCTTTTGCCAAACTCTTTACACTTCATTCTTAAATGAAATGGTTGCTAATTCAAGAGTACAAAACTCTGTGACCCAAAGAGCCTATATGGTAGATCTGAGTTGAAATTTTTATTATGAAATCACATATGCATACAAATAAAGAAATATTGAAATATATAATGACTTTATTAGGGGTGAGCTTCCAGTACCTGAACAAACGGAGGGTACAAGACAGATGGAGAGAGACTTTTTACATGACAATAGGGCATGACTTCAAACTGAGAGGAGGTTTAGACTGGATATTAAGGAAGAAATCTGTTACTGTGAGGATGGTGAGGCTCTGGCACAGGTTGCCCAGAGAAGCTGTGGCTGCCCCATCCCTGGAAGTGTCCACAGCCAGGTTGGATGGGGCTTGGAGCAACCTGGTCTGGTGAAAGGTTGAAACAAGATGATCTTTAAGGTGCCTTCCAACCCAGGCCATCCTATGGCTCTATTTAGGGTTGAATCCATCCAGAAGCTTGCCTGTAAAAGTTGCAGTTAACCTACTACTGGTGGAAGTGCCATAATCAGGTCTTCCCAACTAATTTGATTTCAAAGAAGTATTTCCAGTGTCCACAGAAGATTCTGGATGCGGCTGTTCTCCTCACACTTAGGTTTCCAGCACTGCCTTCTGAACCTGCCTTTCAACTCTAAACAAGTAAATACAATGCCCAGGCTTGTTCTGAGTTTGTTGACAATGGCATGGAACAGTGTTAATGGATTAATAAGGGCCATCCCATTAGTTTTTGGTTGTTTATTAGAGCATCAGCTTTGAAAGCTTCCCTGCTTTGCTCATGGCATGGCTCTGAGTCAGAGGCTGGTATCACTGTGGGCAGTCTTGCACAGCTCCCCTTGCTTTTCCTGCTCATCCAAGAGATGGAAGGGAGCTGCTGCCAGCCCCACAGAACCACCTTCTGTGTGGCCCCTTCCCCAGCCTCTACAACACAGATGACTTCAGGGATGCATCATTTCCCTTTCAGTCATCAGCCATAATCAGCTCCCTGAAGGCAGCAGTTTGGAGATACAAACACAGGTTATGAAATGCAGTCTAGTATTTTCATGATAAATACTTCTTACTCTGGAAGAGCTGGTCAGGAACCCACACCACCAGGGACAGCAGTGTTGGGGTAGGTCTCATCTCTTACCCAAAATGGCAAGTTACATGATGAAGAAAAGCTCTTAGTGCAGGCTTGTGACTAGAGCAAGGCACATTCCCAGCAGCTGCACAGCAACAGTTGGTTTTGAAAGCCCACATACCATAAATTTATGGACATGTGGAAACAGAGGAAAAACCCTGGTCCTGTGCTAGGGATGCCCAGGTACCCAAGCTGGATGCCCAACAAGGCTCTCCTCTCTCTCTCCTCAATAAATTCACACATTTCATTCAGCAGCCCAACAAAACGGATTTTTAGAAGTTCCCGTAAGAGTTCTGTACCCTCGGTGAACTTTCTACCTGAGCTAAGAAATTAAATATAGTGAGAAACTGAGAAACACTCGTTTGTTGTTTGTTTTGTGTCTTTAGGGGGTTTTTGTTGTTGTTTGTTTTTAATACAGGGAATACTGTTCTGAAAAACACAATTACTTGATATGATCATACACAGCAAAAAGTAATTCTTCTTCCTCTGCTTACTCAGAGTCTGCTGAGTTGAATGCACCGATTCTTCAGGTTTTCACAGAATAACACTCCTTGTGCATGTCACGGGGGAATGACAGGCTGCAGCCAGAGCAGCACTAATTTGACATTACAAAACAAAGATACTAGGAATTAAATCATTAGAGCCTTAATGACAGAGTACAATGCATGTCTCCTTTGATAATCTCTTGAACCCGAAAGATAAAAGCGGGGTGGAAACGTGCAGACAAGATGTGCAACAACTGAGTTTCAAAGTGTAGTGGAGCACACTGTAGTGCGCCCTTCCACAGTTTTCCAACATCTTAAAAGATCAGCCTGTTAGAGCAAAAACTTCTCCAGTTGTCTGGGCTACTTCTGCTCTTTTGTACCTCCCTTGCAGCTGCTTTCTCCTCACCTCCTCTGCCAGCCTCCACTTGGCTCACTGCACTTGTGGGCAGCTGGAACTTTTCTTGCTGTTCTACTCTTTGATAATAGCAGAAGTAACAAGAAGCAGCTTACTTCATGTTTCTCTCTATTCTCCAAGTTCATTAAAAAAAAAAAAAAGGAGAAATAAAATATTAAGTCCATTGACTGGAAAACAATTTTTCCTTAAAATTTGCCTGCTTTTCTCTCTTTTTTCTTTTAATTATTTCTAATATTATCCTTTCCACTTGCTTTCAACTTTTCTCTCAATTTTCATCCTGCCACATCATTAATCTTGTCAGTTAGGGGGGAAAAAAAAAATCAAGATCCATTCAAGCTCAAAAGAGTTTGCAGCAGTCTAAAAGTCAACTAAAAATATTACTTAGCTACTGTGTCCTTGTACTCTGAAATTGAGGACAGAAATAGAAATACTAATTACGAAAAAAGAAATGAAGATGCTGATATTTATCATGAAAGACTGCTCTAGGCTGTATCAAATAGAAATGCAACTTCTTATTCACGATGCTGGATACAGACAGCCAAATCTCAACATATTCCTACTACATTAAAAGACAGATTCCTCTAAAGGATAAACGAATGATGAGCTGCCTACGGTACGGGTCCTGAAAACGAGTTTTATCTAAGAAAAGATTTTCTAATCCCTGGAGTTGATACACAATTAATGCTTCTGGTATTCTAAAGGGATTATCACTTGCTTGAAAATAAACACAAAAATTCTGCTACAAAACTTGGTTTATGTTTTTGATGGATTAGTAAAATAGTGCAGAGCTATGAATATAGGTTTTTAATTTAATATTATTCCCCCACATATTATCATCACTAAGGATTACTCCCATGGCTTACTGGCACTGTTATTCTTCTGTATCTCAAAATATGAGATAAATAGAAAATATGAATAAATAAAATGAAGCTACAGCATGCCCCACCGTAAACAACCAGAAGCATTTTGCTGAGTTCACCTTATATTGCACTAATGAACAGAGCACATCCTTACCCCATAAATGTCAAAAAGAGTTTTACTACCATTCAAATCACTCTAAGAATCAGACTATATTCTCATGGTGGGGCAAAGAAATGCATGTTATTTTAATTTGCTCTCCAGACTGGCCCAATCTAGACTATGACCTGCAGCCCAGTCTGACTTGAACAAAATAATTAGCATTTATTAAGATAACTCAGTTATCAGCCTCAATTTGAGGTGCCTCTCTAAGAACATAACATCAGCATTTTGTCTGGGATTCACTTAAACAGTTTACAGGTTTTCAGTTGCAAAATTGTATTAGAACACCAGGCAATTTTTCCCCCTACTTGCACCATTTCCTATCACCTGTGTGTCTAATTAGCTTATATCTCAGTACTAAAAATTACTGCTGGCCTGTTCTCAACGTACCTTAATATGATGACTAAACAAAAAAAAAAAATCCAATTAAGATTTATGGGATCTGACTCTTCTTTGCCTTTAAGTTTTGCCATGTAATTTCGCATTTCACCTTAATATTCAGCTTGTGTAACTAGCAATGACATAAGCTGCAAGGTATAAAAGACTCAGACCTGTTTGATTATATGAAATTAAACATTTCTCATTTTTATTAAGCATTCTTTCACTGGTGTCAGGCCATGTCCCAAAGAGGAGATTCTAATACTGCTTTTAAGCTATTTAGAGATTTTAAAACAGCGTCAAACTATGCTTTGAATATCCTAAAATGTGGTAGTTGTGAGCACAGTGTTATTTTCAGAGGCAATGGGCCTCTGGAAACAAGATTGGTTTCCAGCCTCTAGTCTGGCTACAGAGAGTTCAAATCACAGACCAACAGAAAAAAAACAAGGAGACTCTCTGCTGCTACTGTTACAGCTCTTCACTAGTGTGAGCAGGAAAAAGAAATAAACCTGAGAGCAAGCTATTATTAGTTTTCCTCTGCAGTTAATATTATTAATGCTGCTTGGTTTACTCTCCAAGCACTTGGCTCAAAAGAAGCAGCGTTCCACTGACCTTTGCCTTGGAAACTTTGAGGTTTGGTTCATCCAAGTCCCAAGAACGGGAAGGAGAAGAGGAGGGAAGAGAGCGAGGTAAAAAGAGACATCTGCCTGAGGATGCCTTTGAAAAATTGTGTGTCCTATTCATACGGTTTGGGAATGCATTGTACTTCTGCCACAGACACAGAGCATTCCTGGACAATAAAAATTGAGCAGCGCAGGTCAGATTGCCTGAGCTGGGGAATGCAGGCTTTGTCTGCATCTGAAACATTCAGTCAGATACTGTTCCCTTATGAAGGTTCATTGAGTAGTTTTAAATCTAAAGGGCAAGCCCAACAAAAGTGTCCCTAATTAAGTTCATTTCAATCTTCTTTTACCTGTCACTAAGAGCCAGCTCAGCTAAACCCCTCTCCTTGCAGCATCATCTGAGCACGGCCCAGTAGCACCAGGGTGACTCTTACTTGTGCCAGGGGTGCCTGCACTCCACTCACTGCCCACCTGAGAAGGCCCACACTCACCAGGACAGTAAAACCCACCTAAAACCCCATCCTGAACCAGCTCCAGCAACCACCTTTGTGTCACCACCTTCCAGGGGGAGCAGAACCTGGGATGAAGGAGAGCAAAGAAGGGGTACTGGAGGACTGGGAAGAACAATGATCTTCAAAGACCTTCTGGTGTGCTGGCAGAACCACAGAAAAAAATCAATGTATTTCCTTTCATCCCATTTCACTGCACATTACAATCTGGGATCACTGTAAGCAGCATTCCTACCACCGTGATCCAATTCATTTTCCAAGTACTGTGAGGATTAAGCACATATGAACCAGAAAGAAAGAAAAAACAAACCAACCATCACACGTGAGAAGTAAGGTCTGGCTTCCGTTTCAGGGAATATTAATAACTGAAATTGTTAACAAGTGACTGACAAAAACTGTTCTGCTTCCTGCTGGTTTAACTGCTTCTAGGCAAAATTATGATTACTGCTAACAAGCCCAGAAATCTAATAAGCCTTAATAACAATACAGAACAGTATGCCACAAAATAACTGCACTTTCTGGTCAGAATGGTTCTCCTGCAGTCAAAAATACAGTGTGAAGGTGGCTTGAAAAGCCAAGTGAAATTAACACTTGATATTCGTGAGCGAAGGGACTTTGCACACAAGGACACCACTTATTTACTTTTCAGGTCCTGTTAAATTGGTTCACGCTGCCATATTAACTGCAAATCCAAAGATGATAGATATAAGGACAGTATAGCTGCTTCAGAAATATTTTTTCCTCCATTGAAATTATTTTTCTTTCATTATGAAGGATCATGGTTTGGGTTGGAAGGGACCTTAAAGATCATTGAGTTCCACCCTCCCTGCCATGGGCAGGGACAACTTCCACTAGACCAGGTTGCTCAAAGCCCCATCCAACCTGGCCTTGAACACTTCCAGGGAAAACTTCCACACCTGACATCACAATGGAAATTTTTCAGCCATAATTCCAAGCAAATGCTTGTGACTTTAACAGGTTACATTTTTTCCCCAAAACAGAGGGTTTTGTGGCACAGTTCATGGCAGGTACAGGAAAGAGACTTTTAGGTCAGACCCCTACCACTGAAAATTTGTCAGAACAAATTTCCATACATGACAAAGCTGATCTTACCTCCAAAGTGCTGCCTGCAAGATTCACAGCAAATAACCTATGCCAGTACTTCACTACCAAAATATTTTAAAGCTTTGAAATGCTCCAGCAGATGCAGATGTTTTGCAGAGACAGAGAATCTACAGATTAAGCTACAGAGTGTGGACTTTGTCACTGAACAGGAGGGGCTGAACAGTGATCTCCTTTTTTTCTTGGTAACTACAACTTAATCTGTATTCCCCTGCTAAAAGGATTGCAATAAAACTCTTTATAATGAAAGGACAATTAAGCCATGTTATGTGCAAAAAGTCATCATTTGATAATGATCCACTAATTTCAGCAAGGTAAGACACTAATCACCTACAGTAATCAAATTTGCCCTGGTAATGCAGTGGCTGGACCCTGCTGGAGCAATTCAGAGATGTTCATTAGCTCTGCACCCAGGTGCCACCAGGTCACAGTGTGTCTGATGGAGACACTCCGAGGCTGGGAGGACACCCCGTTACCTCCTGTTCCATTTTTTACCGGAAAAGGCAGATTCTGGATTCATCAGTCATACTTACTGTATGAGTTTCCAGCCACACAAGTACTGGTGTCTGGCAATTCAGAATCTGACAATGCTCAAAGAAAAGTTCGATTATTTATTTTTCACAACATCGTCTATGCCCAAAATAAATGATGGTCATAAAATACTGCAGATTTTCTTCTGACATTGAAAGAATTATCTATAATAAAAGCATATCCATAATAAATCTAATCCATACCCAATGGCAACTTAATCCCATGCAACTCATCTGGGAAAGCAAAGGAAATGGAGGTGTGCTTTGGTTCTGTCCAACACCACCAGGTGGCAATAGCAGCCCAGCTAACCCATCCCACAGCATGCCAGCAGCACGAACTGCTCATTCCCCCTCCTCCTTTCACTCACTTTTTATCACAGAATCAGCCAGCCCTACCCCGAGCTTTTTTAAACTTAAACTAGGCATCTGTAATAAAAAGGACCCCCACAGCTACTCCTGCTTCATGAGATAGTCCAAAGACTGGGTCCAACCTAAGCAGTTCCCAAGAACCCGTGAATGACACTTCCAATCTGGCAAATCCCACTCTTCTTGCGCTGACAGCATAGCTGCCTCATGCAGATATCCATCACATTCCCTTGATTTCTGCAAACTGACACCCCTTCGACGTATTTTGGCTCTAAGAGGGAACAGTATGTGAGGCTCCACTCATTCCTTATCCAAACACTACATATATGCCCCAAACCACATGATATATGGAAAAGCAGGAGGAAAAAAAAACACTTTTTGATAACCTGAGAATAACAGAAGTACACCAGGCCTCGATTTGCACAGAAAGCTAGATCCAAAAAGTGGCTTATATTTCTCAGATTTCACTGAGTTCTTTATATAAGTGAGTTAGGACTGTATGGTCTTGCTTTACCAGCTTTTTCAAGTTCAGTCAAGAGGCAGAGGTAGTTTGGTGTATGGAAATTAATTGCCATTGCAAACACAAGTTGCAGACACCACACTGAAAGATGCTGTAAATCAAAGAGTAATCTGGCTTCATCCAGTATCCCAGGACTACAGTTTCTAAACTTCTCAGCAGGTAAACAGATCTGTGGGGTCTTTTTTAATGGCGCTGTAGGAAGAATATAATCCTAGGTAAATTCATATATAAAGTTGCATCTCTGACCTGACCTCACCAGTATCCTAGTTGGAATTACAATAAGGTAAGCAAAAACGAGTCACTGACCTACACCTGCTTTCCAGTCCTATAGTCCTGAGTGTTCAGTTACCTCAGACCACCAGGAACTTCCACCTCCAGCACCAGAGATCAGCATTCCCTCCCCAACAGCCAGACTTCTGGCCTGCAAGGGTTAACCCACTGACCTAAGTCAAAAACCGTTTTATATGACCCTAAAGTAAAACCTGGAGTAACTTGCAGCGTAACCACTGTTCTCTACTACAATTTTCTGTTAAATGAGCTTTTTAATCAAAAGTCTCATCTCAACACTGGGAAAGAAAACATGACTGAAGGTGGTAGAAGAAAAAGAGGAAGGGGAATTAGATTCTCTTGGCTTCTACCCATCACCATAGACTTCTAAAACTGAGTGTGTTCATACTTAGGATGGATTTATCTTTGGGGAGTCAAAACCCACAGCATCTTCTTGCCAGAGGAATAGCTGCTCAAATGCAAGTTACACACTAGGACTTTTTGTCCCAAAATGCTTTGGTCTTTAATTTCAGCTCCAGTATTGTCTGTGATTCTATTCATAAAGCTAAATTATGACTTGAACTGCAAAATTCATTCTAGCTCCTTCAGAATTTAAAACACGAAACCAGAATATGAAATTAGCCACTGACTCCAGCTGCAATACATTTCTTATTTCTCATTTTCACCCACACTCATTGGAAATGTAGTTCAAATGACAACCTGAAAATTGGTTTTAATCACAACTAGTACATGGAGGCCCCCCCCCCCCCCCACCTTTTTGCTCCTTACATCCCATAAGCACCCAAAACAATGACATGTGAGTGGCAGAAGAAAAGCCAAATACCTCTCCAAGGTACTCCAAGGCACCACACATGTGAGCAAGAGGTGTCAAGCTCTGCAAAACAAAACCAGATACCAAAAACTCAAAACACACTTGATTTAATTATTTTGGGCATTCAGCCTCAGGCCTAACACCACAGGTGTTACAGCATCCACTAATACTTCTGTGCCATTCCTAAGGCAGAGGCCCAACATTTCCCTTTCAGCCTCTTGAATGGAAGAGATGCAATGAGGTAGAACCAGCCAGGGCCCCACGAAAAGGGGAACACCCTTTTGGAGGCCAGCAAGCACTGCATGACTCCAGAGAGCAAGGTAAGGGCTTCCTGAGAGGAAACTCCTGCTTACCAAAACTAGTTTCCTTTTATGACAAGGTAACTCACCTGGTTGGTCAAGGAAAACCAGTTGATGTAATCTCTTGGGATTTCAGTAAAGGTTTCAGTACTCTCTCTCAGAGTGACCTTCTGGACAAAATGTCCAGCACAGAGCTGATAAACACATCGTGATGGGTGAGCAACCGGCTCATGGGTCGGGTGCAAAGGGTGACAGTGAATGGGGTGGCATCAGACTGTCACTAATGGGGTTCTGCAGGGCTCCATCTTAGGCCCTGTGCTTTTCAACATCTTCATTAATGACTTGGATGCAGGATTCAAAGGAATACTAAGCAAATTTGCAGATGATACAAAACTGGGAGGAGCCTGCAGGGAGGCCCTGCAGAGAGATCTCGACAGACTAGAGGACTGAAGGACCTGGGGCTCCTGGTCCATGGCCAGTTGAACGTAGTCAGCAGTGCCCTGGCAGCCAGGAGGGACATCCATGTCGTGGGGGGCATCAGGCACAGCATCGCCAGCTGGGCGAGGGAGGGGATTGTCCTGCTCTGCTCTGAGCTGGAGCAGCCTCACCTGGAGTGCTGGGGCAGTTTTGGGTGCCACAATATAAAAAAGACATTAAGCTGTTAGAGAGCATCCAAAGGAGGCCACAAGGATTGTGAAGGGCCTTGAGGGGAAGCCGTATGAGGAGTGGTGAGGGCACTGGGTCTGTTCAGCCTGGAGGAGACTGAGGAGAGACCTCATCACAGTCACAACTTCCTCATGAGAGGAGGAGGAGGGGCAGGCACTGATCTCTGCTCTGTGACAGATGACAGGACCTGAGGGAATGGCCTGAAGTTGCGTCAGGGGAGGTTTAGGTTGGATATCAGGAAAATGTTCTTCACTCAGAGGGTGGTTGGGCACTGGAACAGGCTCCTAAGGGCAGTGATCACAGCACCAAGCCTGGCAGAGTTCAAGAAGCATTTGGACAGGGCTCTCAGACACAGAGTGGAATTCTTGGGAATGGTGCTGTGCAGGGCCAGGAGTAGGACTTGTTGATCCTTGTGGGTTCCTTCCAACTCAGCATATTCTGTGGTTCTGTTGAACAGGCTGCCCAGGGAGGTCATGGAGTCTCCCCCTCTGGAAGTACTCAAAACCCACCAGGACACCTTCCTATGTAATCTGCTCTCAGTGACCCTGCCTCGGCAAGGGGTTGGACTGGATGATCTCCAGAGGTCCCTTCCAACCTTAACTATTCTGTGATTCTGTGATAAAAAGATCACATAAGTCAGGCTTTGTTCTCTGCTCAAAGTGGTAAAATTTGCAGCGCTAAATGCAAAGCCAACATGCAGTAGCTCTAGATCTCTAGAAAAGAAGCTATTTTTAAACTGCAGTAGCAATGTGGACTGCATAAATTAGCATAATCTCAGCCTTCACAGATAGTTCTCAGCTGTTTTACATACCACAAATTAACACTCTGCAGATTCCTCGATTCTACTAACATGGTCAATCATGCATTTCATGGGGCTTAAAATCTCCTTTTTCCATCCTCCAAAATCTCAACGGGCTTTTTTTACACTCCTCTTTTCCTTTTCAGAGCAGTAGTATCACAGGCTCAGGTTCCATTACAAATCTTACAAGGTTTCATGTGTAACTGGTGGTTCTGTGGCTGCCTAAATGCAGGACATCCTCCTGTTTTCTCAGCTGATGGTTTTCTCCTCGTGGGCAGATGGCATGGAAGCGGAGTGCAGATGGAAAACCACAGCCCACAAACTCCTCATTATAATTTGAAATAGCGTGTGCAGCTCTTCGATTCTCATCTTCTCTTTAAATTATTTTCAGCAATAAAGGATAAATTGCTGTTTTCAGAAGGCACAGCCAAAAGTAATGATATCTGTTTATAGCTGAGAACCTTCTCCGATCAGTGTGACTTCTATTTTCACAAGTTTTATTAAAATCCTTAAATCATTACCGGAAAGAACTTTAAATTGAGTATCTCTTGCTTTGATTCAAGTATTCCCTTAAGAAGAACAATCAATAAGAAAAAAACAGATCACACATGCATGAAGGTTTAGGAGTCCCACAGTTAGCTATTTAAGGTAATTCATGGCTCCAGGTATCACTTTACCTGAGCCGCTTGGAATTATAATGGATTTATCTCTGCAGAACACCTGTGAGATAAGGGAGTTGCTGGTGGCAAACTGCAGCAGGCAGCAAGGAGGTGACAATGATGCTGATGGCCTGTGGCTCACAAACTCACCCTGCATCTTCCCTGCCCTTTAGGACTGAAACCCTTCCTGGCAGAAAGGCTCAAAATGAGGGTGCCGTAAGAACTAGTCTTATCATTTCTTCAAGCTTTTTCACAGCATGTCCAGTCTGGTGGAATTGGCTTTCCTAACCTTCTGACCAGCTGGAAAAGTCCTAAAAACAGCAAAATAAAAATATCTGTGGTGGAAAATAGCAAGGAATGAAATAATAAGCATTAGAGGTCAAGCTTGGATCCTTGAAAAGTTTGTATTAACCCATGGCAAAGCATTAAAATAAATAAACTTATCCTTTAGCTATAAAAAGAAAACAAACAATACTTGAGACACCCAAGTGACATGGTTGGTGAGGATGTACAAATTCACAGACAGCTCTCACACACAGCATATATGAAAAGTTGGCTGATTTGCTCCTGCTCCAGAAGCCTGGAGTCAGACTTGATAAACACAAATAGCCTCATTTGTTCCAAGTTTTGACCTGGTGCCTGACAACCAACTACTAAACCACACTGCTCTACCTCAGCTAGAAAGGAACCTTCTAAACTGTCTCACAAACTGGTTTCTGTCTGTTTAAAAGATGGATACATGTTGCTTAACTATATTTTTGGCCTGCAAGAGTAAAGGCTTTTTCTCAGATGGCTGAATTTAATTGCATATTATACATCAAAAACATTCAGATGTTCAACCTGGTTGCAGTATGCATACACTACAACATAAATGATTTGCTTATATACTGCAGGGCTGTAATCTTCCACAGCATGCAGGCATGCTAATGATCTTACACAGGGACAACACAAGATGAAAGAATGACGTATTTCATCACCAAGGACAATTTATCTTGCCTACATTCATGGAAGAAGGTTATGGGAGGTCATCTTCTTACACGTTTCCCTTTCACAACAAAAAAGACAATAATCAGTTTTCATTAGGGAAGCACTTGTCCTTTCTCTTGTACCACATGACTTTCCTGTCCCATCCACCAAACACAGCACTGATATCAACCGAGTAACTACATGGTATTGTCTGGCACAAAGATTTACAAGGGGTAATAGAAATGCTCAAATTTGAGATGCAACCCTTAAGGACCTACCCGCGTCAAAAGAACCTAACACATGTTTTATCTACCAGCTTAATGGCTTGCACTTGGAACTGATGAAGGTCTTCAAAAGTGACCATTTCAAACTGTTGTTTCATGAGAAAACTCAGCGCAAGCTTGACAGAATAAAGAATTTCCAGAGGAAGAGAAAGCTCCATTTTAAGTGCCTTAAAGAAGCCCTGACTCTGTAAAGTCCATCAATATCCCACAGCTCACCCAAAGGCATGTTCAAAGTCTTTGGCGTAAGCAGCTGATCACCCAGGGAAAGGCAAAGAGAATTTTGGCAGAGGATGAGATACTGTGCCAGCATTTCTGATGCAGTAAGAGTGACTCTACCACACATCTGTTTCTCTGTGAGAGGCTGAATCTGCCTGTGACAAGGTCAATTTTGAGAAAGGTTGGTATTAAAAGATTATGCTCCCTCCATCCTCTCACCGAGGTTATGCTAATTATTTCAGGGGAGCAAAGGAATTCTTTGATCCTCCAAGTCCTCCTTCCCTCACAAGGTGACTCTGGCTGCCGGCACAGCACCCAGAGGAATGGCACAGCATATCCTAATTCCATAATTGTGGAATTAGCCATTTTCAACCTTGAAATTTAACCTTAAGAAATTGAGTATGCAGTAATCCCCATAATCCAGGCCTCTACACCTGTCCCTCTTCCAACTAATCTCACCACCCTTCACCATGACACATCTTAATTTAGAGTCCTATCAGCTAAGGTCAGTGTGTAAGTGGATGCTCAGGAGTTGCAACAAGTTATTTGTCACACGGTGGGACCAATTGCTTTGTGAACTCTGCAAGATACAGAAATATCAGCAGTGAGCAGAGCCCTTCGCCAGCCGCGCACAAATGATCTTTACAAACGTTCTAGGAAGCAGCAAGGAGAAGGGATAAATTAATAAATAAATCAATATGTGTAGCGTAGCCCTGGATAATGCGATCTGCTGGTATTAAGTTTTCTCCTGAAGGAGTTAAGCATATACCAGCTGCTCTACATTAAACCGAGCTGGCATTTTAAATCATGCAAATTAGCTGAGCTCCCACCCATTCCAGCCCAGCATTCAACAGCACTGCTGCAAATGATGCAAAGTACTGGCCAAACCAAGCCCTGCCATTTCAGCTGCTGTCAGGGAGGAGAGGAGGAGGCAGGGTGGGTAGTGGCTCTGAGTGATGTTGCAGCTATTCACAAGATGGTTTGCAAGAGCCTCCTTCCACCACAGGTATTGTCTGCATGCCCAAAACACACCCATGAGCATGGAAAGCCTGGGGCTTTTATCCGTTGAAAATCCATTTATATATGCTACTAAGAACCACTGAAAAATTATTTAAAATTCAATTATTTGCCGGTGGAACACTGAAATTTCAAATCTCTCTTTGCTTAATGCTGCAAAATAAACACTGAGTGGATCTGACGGGTCATCAGCTCAGAAACGCTGACACAGCAGCCAAGGGTGGCATCAGTCCCCTCCATCATGTCCAACACCAGTGGATATTTCTCAGACTGTAAAGGGAACAGATGCAGGAGGCAATAAAGAGGGCTAAATCTTTCTTAGTTCACACTGCTGTGACCAAGAGATTAAGTTTCAGCACAAAACTGAAACGCTGAAAGGAGAGTGAAGGATCTGCTATTAAGAAGTCTAGGAGCTCCACAGACTTTTAAAAATTACTATTTCAGGTTCCTTGTTGACCTGCTCAACAAGGGGAAGGTGGAATTCATTCTTGTGTCAAAAATAAGGTAAACTGCCTTGCTAATCCAACCTGGTAAACCAACCCACCAGTGGTGGTGACCCATGGGCACAACATCCACCACACAACATTGCATCTTGGTGGCTGCACCACCCATCACCCCACGTGGTCCAAACCCTACCAGGGAAAGGCCAAAAGGCATCTTACAGGCAGGAAAGGAAAATCTACATTGCTGCAATGTGGGAAGTTGGTATCTGACTGCTTGGAAACAGGATCCTAGGCAACCACTGCTCTTCCCTCTTGAAAAGCAGAAAGCAGTTTAATTCAGTGAAATAAAGCAAATTCATTACAATTCCCCTGGAGAGGCTCTGTACGGATGAACAGGATGCTGCTGCCTCCACTTTCCAGCTCCGTGCTAGAGGACCTGGCACCTTTCTGCCAGCTTTCTTTGGCAATGCCCATCTGGCACATTACCATGGAGGATCAGACCCCTGTGTGCTCCCCAGCCCATCCCAGAGGAGTAAGATGCAGCAATGCCAAAAATACTCCTTCCCAAAATAATCCATCCCAGTTAAGCCCCAGACAAGTCTGGAATACATGTGGCTGTCCTGAGAAGCAGACTGACCCCTGGTTATTGAGCAAGAAAAGCAAAAGCCATTTCTAAGCTATTGCATAAAATGGTCAATGCACATTTGATCTTGAAACAACATGTGACATTTCTTGACCACTTTTGAAGACTTAAATATCCATAGGGCTCTGGCAAATGGAGAATAATTTAAAGTGGAATCAAATTCGTCTCACCAGACTGATCCACTAATTATTGTCTCCATCAGCTGCAATCAAAGTTACCCATTGATCTTTGTGGATCAAAATGTCAGCACTGAAGTTACCTGTAGTTTCCAACAGTGGGCATGGCTCAAGCGGAGATGGCTAAAGAAAACAGGAATCTGCTTCTAAATATTTGTTTCAAAATATACAAGTGTAACAAAGTCTCAGTACCCATACTCACCATAAAATGTCACACAAGCTAGATCAGCAACATGAAATCCCACCAGGGTATTCATTTTGTTCTACCAATGGGCAAGTATATAGAATTAACAGATGGCAGAAAAAGACAATGTAATAATTTCTGGTCAGCATTTCCAGCAGAAGATAAGCAATCCTATCAGGGAAGATCCCCTCATTGCATGACACAAAAAGGTACGACTACAACAGTCTTCACAACTGAGAATGTCACTCCATGAGGCATAAAATACATAAAATTACAATTCCAGCCTATCACACACCTCTTCCACTTCTCCCAAGAGCAAAGCATGGGTGTCCTCAGACAGCTGTTCTAGAAGATGTTCTTCCTAAAAAACTCTGAAAAGTCTAGCTGCTTTGGCTAAAAGGCCTTGTCAGCTCCTACAGTGTTATCTGAGAGATGAGGAAGAACATGGAAATGTTAGGGAAGTTGGTTCAACCCTTTGGTATGGAGAAAGTGGAACCAAGCCAACAAGACCCCAGCACTGAGAAAAGCTACTGCAGCAGCCAGAGAGTAAGCCAGCCTGTAAAGGGCTGGGTTAGGGTTTTTATTTATTTATGGATTACATTTTTCATGAGAAAGCCTGGATGTGTATAACTAGGTCACTTTGTTCA
>NW_008240030.1:247457-251301 GCF_000691975.1 Corvus brachyrhynchos | reverse complement strand
GACAAACATCTCTGGGTTTCTCCAAGAAGGCTTCACAGCCCAGTAATGCCAAGGCACTTCTGGATTATACCATGGCTGTCATTACATAAAGGACAAGACAGAAGAAATGGACCAATATCAGTGACATGTCAGGTAAAATAAAGCCAATTAGGGACTCCTTCCAACTGTGAAAGAAAGGATACAGCAACTTGTAGCCACAGCTGTAGAGACAAAATAAAACACACAGGGGAAAGGACTTAAGGAAACGTCCAAGAGATGAACACAGGCTAAAAAAATGCAAGTAAACAAGACATTGTCAAAATATGATGATATGACAGTCCAAAACTCAACATGCACAGGGGAAAAAGTCCTGGTAAAAGTGCATTTTCAAATACAGAATTTGGGTATTTTTTTCCTTTCAGGCATTGTTTTCCCACACATTGCTTCCAATTCTAAAATAACCCAAAATTAAAATGAAAAATAATCCAAGGATAACACACCCAAAAATACTTTCAAGAGGCAAAAAAAGGTGGAATGAGAATAAAACTTCAGATCTCAGCCTGTTTTAAAATAAGAAGTGACCTGTTTTCTCATTTATTTTAATAGGTGGTCTATTTGTTTTAAGTTTTAGCAGTTATTTCCATGCCTATGCTTTGCAAAACTGAAGAAACTGAGACTGTTTCCACAAACTATTTCAGAAAAAACAATTTACAGATAAAATTAGAGGCATACAACTAAGTGCCAAGTGTTTGACTGAATTCCAGTTCTTGGTGAATGGAAAACCAGCAGCTTCCTGTTACAAAATGTACCAACAGTTCATGTCTAATAATACACATAATATCTAACCATTTATATACTTCAAATATAGATGTTTCTAAAAATAACACTAAAGCAGGGTATTTTTAGCCAGGTGAATTTCTCAGAAGAATGAGATTCTACAGCTTGCTGCAAAGAAAAAATAGATTAATGGGTTAAAGTTTTAAGAGCATCTCTTGATTTATACCAAAATAAAAAGTAGAAGGTTTAGCTCCAAGGCTTCAAGAAGCAAAAAAACAAATAGGAAAAAAGGTCAAGAGCAGAACACACATCCTTTCATTAAAGGCCCAGCTATTGCTTAATTCACAAATGTATCTTCTTAAACAGCACTTACAATATTTATTCTGTTGCAAATTTAATAAGTTCAAGCAAAA
This sequence comes from Corvus brachyrhynchos, assembly GCF_000691975.1. Lineage (NCBI taxonomy): Eukaryota > Metazoa > Chordata > Aves > Passeriformes > Corvidae > Corvus > Corvus brachyrhynchos. The sequence continues at coordinate 250,132 of NW_008240030.1, read as the reverse complement.
TAATTATTGTTTTAAGCACCTCCTTAATTTCTTACACTTTGGTAAGAACAGGGAACTTGTAGGCTAGAAGCATTAAAATACTGTACAAATTATTCAGAGATTTAAACCTAGTGAGGAGACAATCTGGACAGTGAAATTACAGAGTAGACAATGTTTCTCAAAGGACTCTTAAAAGGAAATTAAAACCAGCCAATACCAATTACCAATTATCCTTAATTTCCAAAACCCAGAACTTAATCCATGCTATCTCAATCAATAAAGGCTTTCTTTTCTGATACCACCTGGATAGGCAAAAAGAGCACAAGTGGTGTTGGTCTCATAATTTTATTTCTTTTTGGTACTTCTCAGATACTTGAAACTTGGGAAAGGTTCATGATTTGTTTACCAGACCCCTTTACAATTTGATTTTTTTTTCTTTTTGAGAACTAAAGCTCAGGTTCAGTGCCAGCAGATTTCAAAAGCAGTATCTGTTGTTCTTCTCTACTAATATCCTTGTACCTCTTTCTGCTTGGGTGTCACCGTGCATCAAGTGTCACAGCAGAAGGTGATAAAAATCACTTGCTAAAACAGGGACAAAGAAAGTGAGAGTGTTCACTTAAGAAATTCAACTTCATGGAGTAAGCTAACAGTTTCAAGGACAGAAGGAGAACACACAGACACCATATGCATGAGCATTTTGAGCTGTTAACAAGTAGCAGCAAAGGAGAAAGATAATCTAGTATCAGGGGACTAGCTAGTAATTTTCTAGAGAACTGCAGACTTTCTAACCTTGGCTAAATTTCTTTGTGCCTCAGACACTCACTTAATAAACGTTCTCCATAAAATAAGAATGATATCCCTACCTCTAAGGGGTGCTCTTAGGTTAAGCATATGCCAATTTTCAAGCCAGATAGTTAGATAGACTGTCAAAAGTAAGAGGGGGAAAAAACCCCACATTTTCCAGTATGATAAAAAAACAAATGGAACTTTGAGTGCAAGTAACCCTTTGCATATTCTAAATGAAAACCCAATGATTAAGGAACCTCCTGAATTTATAGTGCAATGTTACACTTGTTGTTCAAATGCAGAGCTTTAGAAAAGGTAGCTCTTTATATGAAAAGACAAAACACTGAAAAATCCATGTTAATCATCACAATAAAACAACTTTGGAATTGTTTCCTTGTTATCTATCTGGGAACACTTCATCTGGAGCAACCTCCCAACAATTAAATATTTTTCATTATGTATCTAAAAATATATCAAACCCACTGTAATCATAACTAGAAGAAGAATTTGGCTACTTGATAGCCTCAAATTGCTTACAGTGAGTAAAAAAAGAGTCCATCATAAAAGAAGATACAGCACAGGCCTTTTTGTAGGAATGTACTTAGGTACATAACTATAATCATATGAACAAGCTCATTAGTACCAATTGCACATTTATTTTGTGCTTATGTATTTTGATAACCTGAATCTATAGCTTTTCTTAGCTTCTCACAACTGCAGTAAAATCTATCCTTTGTTCACATCCTAAACACGACCCCGTTTGGTTTCTTCTGATTGCAAAAAGCGATCTTTTATGTGAAAGTTATCAGTATGATTGACCACATTTCTCATAATTTCGTTTATAATTAGCTCAGCAGTCGTAGCGAGACCAAATTTCACACCACTGAGGCAGCTCACGCGATGGCGCTGAAACCAATCGATGTTCATCTGACTTTAGATTGGGTCCAGATAAAGATTTGCTTGATCTCTGTCCCTTCTGCAAGCTGGTTCAGCGTTACAACTGTGAAACCCAGGATCACACACAAAAATGGCTAATGCATGTGAGAAGGGAAGGCATAATTTCTCTGCAATATGCTCCATTAATCTTTCTCTCTATGAAGCTTCACATTAGCAAGACAGTGATACAGAGGTTTAAACAGCTCCTGGTAAAGTTAATTAAACTATAGAAAGGTAATTACTAATATCTGAATTATGTGGCTTCATTTGGATTGCTAATGGCATGAGCACAAGGGGAGTGAGGCAGAGAAGGGAAACTTATAGCCAGCAAATCATGGGGCACGTGTGGCTCATCAGTTGATGTGAGCCTAAATTTGAAGTGTGGAAAAAAACTGGAGGAACCTATTAAGTTAATCAGTTTGAGAGCAGTGCACAGCTGACTGAAAAACTCCCTGGAATGTGCCAGCAGTGTGCCATCAACCTGGGAATGGCTATCCACTAGATTTATTTGTGGGGAGTTGTAACGGAGCTTCCATACCCTTGTCATTACTTGGACCACAGAATGGGCAATGAGGAAAAAAACAGAGATGTTTTTAATCTCGACAGGTGTGGCAAATGCATTTGGAGCACACCCCAGATGTAGATGACCTTGACAAATTAGGAAAGAAGAACTAAATCACTAGGAGAAAAATCTAGTGTAAGACTAGAAAACCGGGACATCTAGAACACCTCAGAACCAGACCACCCCAGATCCAGGGTGCCCAACTCAACAAGATCTTCACAAACTGGGAAAGCAATATGAAGAAAAATCTAGCTGAGCAAGATAGCTTGATTTCAGACAATGACATCTAAGCAGTCTTAAGCTGAATTCCTTTAAAAAAAGGAGTCTAGGGAAACTGAAAAAAGTTCAGTAGATAGCACAAGAAGTTGCAAGAGTTCTAGAAACCCTAGGCTTTGTCTAGTGCAGGGAAAGA
>NW_008240030.1:242177-247274 GCF_000691975.1 Corvus brachyrhynchos | reverse complement strand
AGAAAAGTGAAGGAGAACATCACAGCCAGTGAGCACCTGCCTGCCAGGTCCACCAGGAGAGGGCAACTGTCTGGTTTTCAGCAAATGAATATTGCAAAGAAGTTTGCAAAGAAATACAAATTCCTACCCCCACCCCTCCCAGCCAAACTAAGCACAATTACGGGTAATTGCTGAACATACATACTTTAAACCCAGGTTAAACAGATGTCTCTTAACTTGAAGTGTTTTAGTGGAAGGGTGGGACCAACCACTTAGCAAGGTCCTGGTGCCTTTAGTCCTGCTTCAGTTACTGCAGATACAAACAGTGATTATTTTCTAGGTTCTCTGGAGAAAAAAAATCAAGAAGCAGGAGAATACAACCTAGCAGCAGTAACTACAGTAATTAAATCCACGATCTCCTTCAGTGACATTCACAGTAACATGGCAGCAGACTCTATGCCTGTATGGCATCTTCCTTCTTGCATCTGCACGACCAATCATACCATGCCCACAGACTCCTAATTGGCAATGACTTCTCTCTCAAATAACTAATGCAAATTTAGTAGCCAAATGCATCCGACTTTTTCAGAATCACTGAGAAATACCATTTTGTAGATGAGAGATCACAATCTTGCTATCTACTCGATGGAAGTTTCTCTGGTAACTAAGTTAAATATTTCCAAAACAATTCTCTCTAAAGATGGGTACAATTTATTGGCGGTGTTTTCAAATTAGACAAAATAAGCACCAGTGTAACAGTCGGTTACCGTTGTGCACAACACAGGGGATTTAATATGGAAAAATAGAGTGTGTATATCAGTAACAGTAAAATAGGAATGATACTGCCATGATTCATCGACCTAAGATTTCCTACTAGCATCTACAATGGGCTTGATGCTAAAACCCTCAGACCTTTCTTTGGAAAGTGCCTCTGAAATACTCTGAAGTATGCTTTTTATAAATTGCACAGCATTTCAAAAAACACACTGCCCTTATAAGGCCTTAAGGCACGAAATTTCCAGTTATAAAATCCAGCTTACACATGTAAAACCATATCAAGAGGAACGAAATTAGCAAAACATTTAGAAGTTTTCACTGATACCACATTTGTGAGCAGGACAGGACATCTTTATTTTTAGCAAGTTTTTTTTTTTTTTTTTTTTAATTGGTATTTTAATGAATACCACCTACAGTACTCATATTCCCTGAAGAATCAGGTTCAAGAAAGGTACCACCTGGCACCGAAAAAGCTCATGAAGCTTTGCAGTGGTGTGTAAGTGGCTTGAAACATGCTAACCCAGCATGAGAACATGGTCTGGTACCCTCACATGGTGGCTTCTGGACTATGCACTAAACACAGCCTCTTCTCCAGAACAATCAATCAAATAAGCCACTAAATTTTGTATTATGTAGTGCAAAAAGGACCCACTTTAATGGGATTAAGAACAACTCCTTGAAATACTCCCAGAACCAAGAGAATTGATCCAAGTGATACAATCTCTCTCTCATTCTCCCTCCGCCCACACAGGAGTGAGGATATGATGTCCTTCCTTGTGGGCTGAAAATTCTGCACAGGGACCAAGATCTACAGATGATGGGTGCCAAAACAATTGGCATTGGTCCAACTTGTGGATCCAAACCCTGAAGTCTACTGTAAGAATATAACTTCCCTCCCTCACAGGTGATGCCAGGTGCCTGCACAGTAAAATGGTGAGGGTCACATTGGTGCTTCAGATAAACCACCCAGAGAAGCAAAGTGATCACCCTCAGATTCTCAAGATATCCAGACCTGGTGCAGTGTTCAAGACTAAACCTTACCAGGCACATTATCAGAAAGCACTTCTATACCTGAATGCAGCTGAAGGTCTTCCAAGATAAAAGTGCTTCAGTGCTGACATATCACCTGGCAGCTGTCCATCCATCCTGTTCCTCCTCCCTTGGCAGGGAGGAACAGCAGGAAAAGGAACGAACAGTGCCCTTGATACAACACATCTGGAAAAATCTCCCTCTAGATACCAACTGGCATTCCAAATGGCAATTCCTTGAATGGCAAAACCCTGCACTGCTTTTGTGGACAAAGGATCAAAGCTGGATCAGTAAGACCAACAAAAAAATGACTGTGTTTATTCAAGAAAATAGACAGTGAAAAAAGCCTCACTGATTCACACCTTAAAAGGTGCTGGTCATCTGCTCAGACTGCCAGCCAGAGGAGGTTACTGAGAATACAAAGCTTAAGATCTCTCCTGATGCTGAAGTAATTAAAAATGTAAAATTGCCTGACATTTCCTTAGCCAAAATCACTCCCTGTTCAAGTATAACAAGTTAGCATCAAGACCCTTTCATCATCATGCTACAAAACATGGGGTTTGTTCCACATCACTGTAAGGGTTAAAACCACCATAGTGTTGCCCTTACTACTGCAAACAGCTCCCACTGGCAGGATCTCTGTGAGCCTAATCTGTTACAAGATGAGAAAGTGTTTCTGAATAACAACCACTTTTTCAGCAATGAAGATTTCTATGCAGAAACCATGGCATGTGTGAGAGAAAGGGGAGCAGATAATGAGATTTTGCTGACCTTTCATAATCACAAGGACAGACTCAGGCACAAGTGAGAGAGAGCACTTGATTCTCTTGTAAGGGCAAGATGTGATGCACAGGTTGGTCTGTCTGCTGCCACTACCCTGCATCAATGCTTGGCTGTCTTCTTTTCCTGCTCTCAGTCCCTCAGGAACTGCTCCAGTCATATCTGTCTGGCCTGAGCAGCTCAGTACGTCACCCTGTCTACCAGCAATGAAAGTGCAGCATATCCTGAAATCGGGGCACGCGGTCAAACATGCCCCAATCAGTAGGCACACTCATCTGAAGGGAACAGGGTTAGGAGGCCACAGATTTCAGAATCTAGGTGGTAGGGATGATTCATTATTCCTCAAAGAAGGGAAAAACCAGGTAGACTATCTGTCATCGTTTCCCTCTCTCAGCATAATGGTATCACCTTCCACCAGGCTCGGATATTGGCAGAAGCAGCATGTAACATATATGGCTGTTGCCAAAATACATCACAGGGCTGTACAGCCATCTCTGTACCACAGCAATCAATTGTGCTTGCTGCAGCAGCGCATCTGCTCTGCTCCCTCCGTAGCACAGTAACACACACGCTGTGCCCACGCTGCTGCAGAGCTCACCGGGCCACAGCAGTGCAGGGCAGTCCCAGCCATGCTGACAACCTCACCCTGCCCACAGAAATTAAACCAGCTGAGGAACATACATTTCTCCTCCCTATGCAGCACGCAGCATATATAAAAATACATTAGAAGACGGACACAGGTTAAAGGGAAACCTGAAATATGTGTATTGATGATGTGCTGCATCTATGATGTCATGCACGTATAGCATTACACAGGCAATTCCATTTAAGTGTTCATTTCCTACATAATCTGTTTAATTTAGCTGCACTGAATGACATGCATATTGTAATCTAGCATCAAGCACTGCCTCCCATTCACTCCCCACACAGCTACAAACACAGAATGTTCACACAACTAGTGCTCTGGTACAGTACGTGACCGAACACAAAACACATTCATGACAACCAGCAATCCTCCCCCAGCCCAGGCACACGAGCCAGCCCTTTCACTTAGCACCTACAGCAAGCACACAAAGAACACACCCCACAAACAACATCTCTACCATCTCCCTCCTGTAAATCCCCCCAAGTTCAAGCAAAGGCAACAGAGAAGGTAGCACAGGCAAGCAGCACATGCAGCCCCATCCCTCAGCACCCCACCATCAGCTCCATCATGTTGACAGAATTACACATGTCACTATGTGGAATATAAAACATCCCACCACTGCAGACAGATGTTAGCACACACACACACACACACACACGCACATCCCTTCTCACACTGCTGTTTACCCCAGAAAACCTGCTGCATGCTCTCAGCACAGAAATAAATTCCCACATACACCTCCCCAGGATTTGGTGCCTGCTAACCTGTGTGTCAAATCCACTTTCTACCGAGCTAGTCTTCCTTGCTGGGAGGCCATCTCCTGCGTTTTCTTGTCCATTGGAAGATTTGAGAGGAATCTGGCTGGAATACAATGGCTTCGTCACCTCCACCTTGTTCCCAAACTTCAGGTAACAGGGCTGTGGGATGGTCCTGGCCGTTGGAACATGCAGGATTGGAGCAGCGCTGTGTACGGGTTTAGGTAGTCCCGATTTCATTTTGGAGGCTACCAGGATGGCTGGCATTTTCTCTTTCTGCTCTCCTAACACGTTTCTGTCAGCAGCAGCAACAGCAGAGACAGCAGGCAGGGAGAGAGAAAAGGACACGCTGGGAAGCTGTTCTACTCTAAAGCAGCCTGGTCACTGCAGAGATCTCCAAAATCAGCTTAGAATTTAAAATCAACAATAAAACCAATTTAAAAAAACTTTAAAAAAAAGGAAAGGGAAAAAGAAAAAAAGAAAAAAAAACACACCACTTTCAGCCTAAAATATTGCCCAGCTTTATGCCAGCCTTCCACCTGTTTCCTCTAATTTTATTTTCAGTTCTTTACCACTGTCCTCTTCCCTATTTCTGCTCTGTAACTTGTTCCTTCCTTTCTCTATCTGACTCCTGCAATTTTCTTGCCTGGAAATGAGAGACTTTCACTCCATTATCTTGTCACTGCATCTCCAAAGTGAGGCAGCCTTTGGAATTAAAAAAAAAAAAAAAAAAAAAAAAAAAAAAAAAAGGAACCTGCTGCTGCATATGCTTCCCCTTCCGTACGCACTAGAGAGTGAGCGAGCAGGATTTCCAGCTTAAGATGTCTTTCTTCAGTCTTAGCCAAGAAGCAGATGTAGCTCAGTGTGTTAATGACTGATGCCCTTGGATACGAGCCTTAGAGAATCAAGCTTCTTAAGCCTAAATAACTGTGAACAGGACAACGATGCCGGAGCAGAAGGAGAAACGTCCACTGACAGCGATTTTAAATCAAAATATATCAGTGGCCACAAAATCTCCCGGCTCCCCCGGTGCTGAGCATAAAAAGCTGGGGGGGGGAGAAAAAATTTAAAATAAAAGCGATTCAGCTGTGAGAGGGAAGGGAAAGCAGCCGGCAGCTCATGCTCCCTCCC
>NW_008240030.1:240899-242069 GCF_000691975.1 Corvus brachyrhynchos | reverse complement strand
GGGGGGGGGAGGGAGACCCGCGGGGCGGAGGGGTCTGGAGGGATGCTCCGGGGGCGCGACACGGAGCGGTTTCTTTTTGAAATTTGGGAAAAAAAAAAAAAAAATTCAAATCAAAACACCTGGAGGTGACTCATTGTTCGTGGCTTTTCGGGAAGAACTGCCGCTGCCAGCATCAACAGGAATTTGAATAAGCACAGTGAGTAATCCGGCCCTATTTTAGCAACACTTGGCTTTGGGGAGCCTTTCAGTGTCGCAGGTTCCTCCTCACGCTGCTCTGTGGATGCCAGGATCCGTTACAAACCCCGGATCCCCCATCCCTGTGTATCCTGACACATTTCAGAGCCGCACATGTTCCTCTTCCTGCACACACCTGCACCATCCTGGACAGTGGAAGACTATCAGTGTGCAAATCAAGGCACCAAGAGATGCCTTCAGACTGTATGGGGGGCTTCAGCACCAAGATATGCAATGCCACAGTGCCCAATTTTCAGCAGGTCTGTAAGGGCAGGCAAAGGCTTTGACTTATCCCTCACTACAAGAAAGAAATCGAGGGGCTGGAATGAGTCCAGAGAAGGGAATGAAGCTGGGAATGGAGCACAAGTCTGATGAGGAGCGGCTGAGGGAGCTGGGGGGGGCTCAGCCTGGAGAAAAGGAGGCTCAGGGGTGACCTTCTGGCTCTCTACAACCCCCTGGAAGGAGACTGTAGTCACGTGGGAGTCGGGCTCTGCTCCCAAGTTACAAGTGACAGGGGGAGAGGAAATGGCCAAGTGGTGCCAGGGGACGTTTAGATCAGATATTAGGAAAAATTTCTTCACAGAAAGGATTGTCAGACATTGGAACAGGCTGCTCAGGGAAGTGTTCAAAAAACACATGGATATGGTACTTGGGGACATGGTTTAGTGGTAATATGGCAGTGCTGGGTTAACAGTTGGATTTGATGATCTTGGAGGTCTTTTCCAACCTTAACAATTCTATGACTACAGGGAGGGTGCCTCAGAATAATATTCACAAAAGCAACACGAGACATGGAAGCAAAAGGAGCATTTAAATCACAACCTCATCACAGTCCCAGTTAATTGCTTTATTTCCCGAGTAGGGCCGCTTCCTTCGGCTCCTTATTCTCACCTCATCCACTCCCCAAATACTGAACCCCTAAACCAATGCCTGGGT
>NW_008240030.1:212743-240769 GCF_000691975.1 Corvus brachyrhynchos | reverse complement strand
AAAGAGTGATCCCAGCAAGGAGAGAGTGGTTTGGGTTGGAAGTGATCTTAAAGATCATCCAGTTCCAACCCCCCTGCCATGGGCAGGACAGCTTCCACTAGTCCAGGTTGCCCAAAGCCCCATCCAACCTGGCCTTGAACGCTTCCAGGGATGCGGCATCCAGAGAAGCAATGAACCTACACTTGAAGTATTTGAAATACACACTGGGTGAAGCTACTCAGTAGGACAGAGGAAGCCCAGCCCCACGGCCCCTGCTCCATCCAGGCTGTGAGCAGTGCTCAGGGAAGGAAGGCTCAATCATGCTCAATCACTCACGTCAAGGGGAGCTGGGACCTGCCTATTTAACACTCTGTCTTTGGAGGAAGTTTTAAAGATGCAAACCTCAGGTTTTTAGATCTGAGACTCTTTCAGATAGAAAACTGAGGCATTTCTTGGATTGTATTGTAGGTGTGTCCAGGATGAAGACAGCATTGCTGGATCCTTCTGCAGATGTCATCTTCAATGACTGACCCAAGGTTACACAGTGACTAAATGGCAGAACTAAAAATTGAAGTCAGAAATTGTGCTCTACTTATTATAAAGTACTATTCTTCCTCAATGTTGCAGTGTAAAATGTAATTCAAGTTCCCACAGTACACATAAAGCTCATCTGCTGAGTTTTGGCTGTTGCTGGGATTTTTCAGCACATCTGCTTTCACATGTACCAGTTCTGCAGGCTGTTTTGTAGAAACTACAAAAGGGTAAATTTTATGGTAGCTGGTTTTTTAAGTAACTTCTTCCACCTCAATCTCTTTATCCACCAATTTCAGATGGAAAAATGCACATCCCTCTTCATCCATCTCATTGAGATCCCACCGAGACAAATCTTCTAATGTTCTGTCATAACTGTGCACAATGTCAGCTTAAACACAGCTTTAGAGAAAATTTCAAAACCCTACAATTCAATAAAGAAGGTACATTTACCATCTGAGAGGACTGGTAGTCCTTGGAGCAGAAATGTGTCAAATGCTCCAACACCATTTCCATTGTTCCATGCTGAGAACTCAGCCTTGCTGGCTAAGAGAAGGTTGGGCTCCAGTATGAACACCTTGAAAAAGATCCAGGCCTGAAAACCAGGCTAATTTTAGGTCTGTAATAAAATACAGTACGGTTTAAAAGCTATTAGAAGATCTAACTGACAAGCTTTATATTCTGTTCTTCTAAAACTTACACATTTTATGAGGTTCAGGCCACCAATCCCTGCTGCACCCAACTTGCCAGTTCTTGTTGTTCTGTTTCTATCTTGGAAAACTGGCTAGGTTACAGGATACCAAAACAGCCACTAAGTTAATTTGACCAAAAGAAAAGGATTCCTTTCATTGCTCCTTTAACAATTATGGAATCTGATCCTTTGATGATGGTGGATTGAATATTCCACAGTTCCTTTGGACACTTAAGGGAATCTTACTGATTTCTCAGTGTGCAGTCCTGCCTACTGAGGATGATGCCATCTGAATACACTCAGTCCATGATCCTGACAGCTATTCTGCCAAATCAGTGAAATGGACACATTCTTCACCAAAGCTTTAATGTGAATTCCTGTTAACACATTTGAAGAGTGACCTAGACTTACTGCTTCTCTCATGGATTCAGTTTGCACCTAATAATCCTTTGTCATCTAAAACCTGGGGGAGTTTTTATGTTACACAGATTTTGCTGTATGTATCTAAACAGCACAGCATAATGGCACTGAAACGCAAACTGCTGTATCCAGTGGCAGTGCAGTCACACCATGAGATCATAAATTACATCACATTACAGGCATTATCTGCAAAGATGGGCAACATCAATTCTCGTCTGTCTTTGGAACTGACTAGTCTTTGGCTTGTCTGGATTTTTGGTTTTGTTTTGGTTTTGGATTGTTTTTGTTGTTGCTATTGTTTAATAAGTTCATTTTAATCTGTTTTTAAGGCTAGGATTTTTTAAAGAAACTACTTCTCTTGGACAGTCAAAGGGATCTGAGAACCTGTCTCTTATCTTCTTTGAAAAGCCCAACCAGTTTTCCCTTCCCCTGTTTTGAATCACCCAAATTTCTGTGTCTAAACCAGAAGTAATCTTAAAAAGGAGGCAAATTATCAAAAAAAACAAGAGCTCCATTCCTTCCCAGAAATGCTGGATAAGCCTCTCTGACTAGGAAAAATTCCCTTGCAGCTTTAAGTCTGATGAGTACCTTTGCCTGAATAACCACAACATCCCCCCCTTATCTGCCTGTAGTCCAGGGAGCATCCACCCACTCCCCAAATGGGGGAATATGGAAGGAAAAATGCTATCAACGAGCACTTTACTTCCCTGTTAGAGAAAAAACCCACCAACACAATGAAACCACAATAAACCCTACTGATTTGGCTTACACAGCTGATTTTGAAGCTCAGAAAGTATCACTGCTTTGGACTCAAGCTGTGGCTGCTCAGCACCATGTAGTGTCAACTCAAGTGCCAAGACTCTGGTGTTGAGAACTGGCTTAATACTCTCAAAATTTTAGTGAGCAGACTCATGTGAACTCAAGAACTTAACACATCAGAGGAAACTATTTGAATGCCCTGTAGTTCAAGAGCTTGTAGGCAAGTCAGCACATTGCCCAAAACAAAGCCAGTAAACAGAACAAAAGCCCAGGGTTGACTGCTCTTGAACAGATGATCTTTATGAATGAGATGAACGTTTCTGGAACAGTGAAACCATTGAAGCTGCCTCCACAGCTTGCTACCAATTAACAACAGAACAGGGTCTCTACACCCAAGTGGAAAGAAAATGCCTGTATGGATTGCATGTGGATATTGCAAGTAAAATTAAAAGCTTGACGAAAGGTAGCAAAAGATCAGAGAATCAGACCTTCCTTTCAACTTGTGGTTAATATTCATCCTCAATGAAGCCAAATGTTACATTAGCCTAAATGGAAAAACCATGTCGAATTATGCTATCAATTAGAACACCTCATTAGCTGGTGTGGTGATTCAGAACTGCTGATAGAACTGAACTCAAGGCTTGAAAATACCTTGATCAACACTATCCTTGGCTTTTAGGCATTAAGGATGTACCTGCAATATCCCAGAAAAATCGTTTCAAGCCGAGGTGAATATCCCTAAAATGTCACCACACACTGTCAGAATCAGAGGGCTTAATTGTACTCTCAAACCCATTCTCATCAAGCTCTACTACTGCCAAGCAGCTGTCCTATAGACTGTAGGCATGTTCAGCTTTGGCACAGCTCCATTAACTTAAGTGAAGTTATGACAGGAATAAATACGGACCTATTTTTGGTACTGCAGGCATTTTGCACGTTCACATCCATCTTTAGTCCCTGGTCAGTATCAAATATGGAAAAGCCTGATCCCATCTGCACATTTACATTACCATTCTATGAAACAACCCATAAAGGTGTAGAGGAGTAAAGGTGTAAACCCCATAATTTTTTGTTGTGTTCCCCCAAGGGGAACAGTAGAGATTAGAAAGAGGAATGTGGATAGAAGCATTATATAATTTGGCATCCTCTCACCACAGCAATTATAATCTGTACATGTGAGTTCTTTATATAGAGCAGTGAGGAGGAAACCTTGGTTCTGTTCCCAGTTCTTTTGACAGAATCTTGTCTGCATTACACTAATTCTGATCTAAAATTCCATTTGTAATCCCCTGACATGCTTCTAATTCACACTGGGTTTAATTCCATTTAATTTTATAATGGTGTCAAATTTTAAAAAATACACAAGCCAAGTTGCACCTGGACAAGAACATCTGTTCCACTCATTTTCAGAAAATACACAGGAAAGTTCACTGGCTGCACTAGTGATAGAGGCAGATGCTCTTGCACGGTGACAGAAAATGGCCCCATTTTAAATTAGCATCTTCTGAACAACGCTCACATTTAATCCCACTTTGTACCAGAACGCTTCATGGTTTTGTAATGTAAGCCTGTAGTAGTGCTTCACTCAATAGCTTCCTAAGTTTCTATTGTCATAGCAAATGCACACTCACAGCTTTGAATTCATTACGCTCCCATTGCCTTTGGATTTGTAGCCATATCAGTTTCTCACAATCTAATAAAAACTGGGCCCAGCTGTCTTGAGACACACACTGCTATGGGGTTCTGTGATGGGCTTTGGAAAGGTCCATCTCTCTGGCGTTGCGTGTGAAGTTCATTGCTCGGACTTAAAATCATCAGGAACAGAAAGGCATGAGGAATGCAAGAGCTTATTTGAATTAATGTTTTCTGTAGCGGTGTAAGATTTAGATGCTTACTATTTGTCTGTGCTGTAGTCACAGCAGTGACCACTGTGTAAAGCATATACACATGAATAATCTTTATGATCCTAACAGAGGAGCTCTGTCAGGCCAACCTATAGCTCACCTTGACTTGCACATCTCAGTGTCTGTGACCATAACAACATCATCTCTCCATGCCACTAACAGCACCTGGAATAAATACTGCAATACCATTTTGGAAAGAGACTTGCAAATCACATCTTCCCGACAGAGATGTGCATCTGGGTATTCTTAATCTATTCATGTGTCCTTTGTTTCCACAAGGTTAATAGTACCGGCTCCTATATTATTTTATGCCTGACTTGACATTGCCCATGGCTTCATGTGTTTGGAAAAGCAAGGAAAACATCTGTGACTAATGAGCGTATCATAGAAGAAAGGTGATGACGATGATGATGATATAAATACCACAAACTACTCTTGACTTTAAGAACCATCAAGTTAAGAGGAAATAGGAAGGAGAGGACCTAAAAAAATGCTCTCTTTCCTCTGCTGCTATTCTCTCTACCCTCTCAAGAAGTGGCATGTTAAAAATAGCCACCACTTACAAGCTAACAACCTCACATCATCAGGTAGTCCCCTTCTGTAACCTTGCTGGCATGCTTCAAATACACCTGCTCCATCATCTGGAAGAGTTGTCAGATCAGAGGCTTTTCACAGCTGGATCTGCTTAAGCATTCCAACCCAGCCTCAGCTGCCATCAGTCTCTCCCACATCAGCAGTTCTGAACAAACACAAATTGGCCAGATTACCATTAAGCAACTTCAGCTATTTTGTAAAGAGCAAAGTATCACTACTCAAACTAAGTGGCAAGGACCAGATTTTCACTTGCCCTAAATCAATGTAGTTTCTCTACAGCCAACATCAGAATTTAACTTCCAAATTCAAAGTATTTATTCAAATCTTCTTTACATAATGATTCCAATCCTATCATATTCTCACATTATCTCCATTCCCCTCAGCACATATTTCCTATCAATTTGTATTTAAAAAAATCCTCTTGCCTACTGAGCCCAAGCATCCAGTCCAGCTGCACAGTGCAGCTCTGGAGCCATGGAAGAAGAGCTTGTGGTGCTCACCAACTGCCAGCTGGTATCAGGGAATGATGAATATCATCCTACACTTCCAAGTTTTGCCAAGTACACTTCACAACCCAAGCCTGCAGGCAGCCACTCTTCCCTAGAATCAAAAAAAAAAAAAAAAAAAAAAAAAAAAAAGGAGCATTTCCACAGGGCAACCATTCAGGAGCAGTTCTCTGCTGGAAGTCACCTGCAATACACCATGTAAGGTTACTAATTGCAGTATTACAAACACCAGCTATTTCTGAACGTGTACCAGAAAAAAATAATCTACAAACCCAGATTGTTCACAGTGGTAACCAAAGGAAACACAAAAAGTGCATAACACAATGCCCTGATACGAATGCTGCCTACCTCCACAGCTCCTTTAAAGAAAGATTTGTCCTGAGTTGATGTTTATGGAAAATAAAAGCGCATCCTTATCAGCTAAATTTTGGGGTAATGGTTCTACTGAAATTCTTAAATCAAAAAGTTCAGTGAAGCTTCTTCAGATTTACACAGACATAAATCAACCATCAACCCAACAGCCGTGAACATTCTTGAGAGTCAACATCTGCAAAACCAACCTCCCTCACCAATGTGATGATCTAGCAAGGGAATTTGATGAGGATTACCTAACCCATAAACTGTGGGAAAAAAACCCCAGCAAAAAGTAATAATTCATTTTATTTTTAAAAATCACACGTGCATTTGAGGGAGAGGTTTACTTGCACCTGCCAAACATCACACTCAGTTTTAAACCAGAAAGCTTAAATGACCACTTCACAAGGAAATGTACAGGAAACAATTACTCTTTAATCTCTCTATTAACCTAGCACAGAATAATCAAATTTAAAGTGCTGCAGGGCCACTGCACAGCCTCATGCAAGGCAGGATCAAGCTTCCTTTCTCAAATTTCCTTATATTTTCTTTGTTCTCCCATTCTCCCATTAGCAAACTGATAACTTACCCTCCTGCTGTTCTAACACTGATTTTTTCAAGCATTTGTAATACCCGCCACCCAAAACTGACATAAAAACCTACTCATAAACACTGTCCTAACATTTTGTTTCTTACCAAATCAAAGGAGATTCCCAGTGTAATGATTAATGACATGTTTGTTGCCTTAAACAGCTTTGATATTTCAACTTTTAACCAATTTTATTTTTTTAAGGTGACAGGTCTCCTGCCACCCTGAATTTTACCCATGATGCTGTACTGAACTCACATGGTTTAAAGCTACAGTATAAAGACCTGACAGCATTGCATTTATTTAACACACCATATCATATGATTTTTAATAACACTGCTCTCAGTGTCTGGAATATTTTGGGAAAGTATCAGTGTCAGAACGCCCCATGGCCATAAGGAAGATCTGGCTGATGTTTATCACTGGAAAACAAACAACAGGCCGAAGGCATAGCACTGAGAGAGAAATTTTCTTAATTTCATATTTCCTCTTGAAATTTTAGTGTCAAGGACACTGTTACACACAACCTATTTTCAAATAAATGGCATACAGGTGATGGAATAATTTTCTGTTTTCTGAGACATAATCACCTCCTGTATGAAAATTAACATGAGCTTTGTTTATTCCAGCAGTAAAACAACCTGTATTCAAGCCTGCCCAGCTGTCTAGAAACTCAACTGATTCCACTGTAAAAGCAGGTGTAGTCAATCATTCCTGTCACAACATTAGCACATTACTGGCTGTTGGCAAGTGGGTCAGCTTGTCACAGGCAAAGCACTTCTCAGCTGCTCTGTTTCCTTCCATCCTGGTTGGCACATGAAGCAATGCTGTTACAGCTGCTGAATTCAAAAGGCATCCATCTGTTTAACTTCCTAAAATGACTTTAAAGAGTGGGATACAACAAACACATCTGCTACCTCAGCACGTTAAAAAAGATCATCTGGAAATTAACTGGGAAATTATAAATCTTTTTAGATAGGGATCCACAGTGAAGCTCCAATACACATGTAACATCTGTTCCACCTTCAATTATAGCTCGTAGCTTTGCACCTCTGGCTTTCTGAAGAACAGGGGCAAGCCTTAGTTGTAACCAGCTCTGTATCCCCTTATCTTTGTTCACGAACACATCACTGGGCATCCAGCTATTCAGTTCTGTCACTCCTGAAAGGCTCAACTGGATAAAACCTTGAGCACTGTGGTCTGACCTCATAGTTGACCCTGCTCTGATTAGGTTAGACTGAAGACCTCCTGAAGGCCCTTTCAATCTGAATTAGCCCAACTATTCCCAAATAAAATAAAAGATAAAAATTTTAAAATTCCATTAGTATCTACTGGAAGAACCCAAAGTGGAAATCAGCTATGAACAATGAACTGGTCCATCACAAGAAATGCTTAGGCAGGAGGGCCAGCAGAAGAAACCAGTGGATCAGATTTTAGGAATAAAACATTAGCACATGTTTAAGTGTGATTTTCCTTTCAGTTCTTCTCTCACATCTCTCTCAAACACAAATGTGTTATCACTCTGAATTATGTGAACAGATGCTTACATCTAGGATTTGCAATTTACATCAACCTAGCCAACATTAACAGCGATTTCTATACCAAATGCAAACCACAGTGCATGTTTTCACCCTAAGGTACAACATATGTGTAACCTGCAGCACCAGGACATCTCAGTAAGTTCCTTGGCTACCTGCTGCATTCTCAGCAGACTCTTCAGGCATCCCGATTTCATCTGCAGAGCACAGGCAGAGCTGGTGTAACATAACCCAGGAGAGACATGCATCTTCCACAGGTCTGTGGGCACCAGAAAGGCTGGCAGGAACACAGTGAGCCATGAGAGATCCCACACAAGGAGCTGCCATATCCACTGGAGAGGTGAGAGGAACATACAAGGACACAGAAGAAAGGCAGGCCCTGGGGAATATGTTAACACCAAACTGGGAACCAGGAGAGGTGCTCTGGCTAAGTGCTTGTGAGCTACAGGCCAAGGCAGACCTTCAGTAACAGGAATTAGTATGTGATACTCAATATTAGAGCAAAACCTCTGAAGTGCAGCACTTTGCAGCACTACCACTGT
Source organism: Corvus brachyrhynchos (assembly GCF_000691975.1). Classification (NCBI taxonomy): domain Eukaryota; kingdom Metazoa; phylum Chordata; class Aves; order Passeriformes; family Corvidae; genus Corvus; species Corvus brachyrhynchos. Next base: position 232,362 of record NW_008240030.1, on the reverse strand, counting down.
TCTGCATGTATACAAATGAGAAACCAATTTTTCTGTGCTGTAAATAGCTTGTGCAATTAATGGCAGTTAGCTGTTCCTGTCTTTTTCCAATTACAGACTCAGGAAAAAAAGGGCATATTAAGTTACCTCATGCAATTCTGGACCACCTACTGTTAGAAGAGCAATTTGAGGATGAGCTGCTACTGCTAATTATCAAAATTAAAACCTGAAATAGAAATGTTCACTTTTAAAAGTGAGATGATTTCCTATTGCAGGCATAACTTTCCCCTGCTCTCCCCTGCCAACAGTTATCACTTTTGTCTGAGATTTCTGGACTGAAACTTTGAACACAGAAATGCCATCATCCAGAAAGCCTTTCAAAACATTTTGGGTCACCATTTTGGGTCTTTCAAAACAAAGCCATTTATTTACCCTTGGCTAATTACCTTTTAGTCTCTCTGCACAGACACAAAATATTTATGTTTCTACTTTGTCTCTTCTCTTACGTTTTCAGACAGCTGCATCCATTTCCAAAATCACCATGATGTTTCTACCATGATGTTAGGAAAAAAATTTCTCCTGGACAGTACTGCTGTTAGTACAACAATAAAAAAATTACAGCTATGTATGCATATGCATGTGTGTACACACACATACTGTGAGCCGAATAAAAAATGTGGTGATGCCTAATTCGACCTGAGAAAACCAGAACAGCACTTCGACATAAGCAGGAAAAGTTCGACACTATTTGCAGCACAGCATCACCAATTCCAATCTCTCTTACCCTGTGCTGAACAAACATTTCCAATTCAAATTAGCATGCCGTAAAAAAAATCAGAGCACTAGCAAATACCAAAGCTTTGACTTGGCATTAGCAAAGATCAATGAGAATTCATCACTGTAAGCCCACTACGAGCACTTGCTGCCCAAACACACTGGGAGTGCTGGGACAGGCAGGACTGTGCCTATGCCACCCATTTTGATCACAGGAAGTTCAAACTTCATTAGGAAATAATTAAATAGCAGATATCATTCTTCTAAACATCATTATCAACTTTTTAAAGCCCACTGAGAGACTCCTCACTCCAATACCTTGTTCTCAGCTGCTGATCATTTTGTGCAACTGTAACACTCTGGTATGAAGCACAGAGTGCCAGTGCCCACCTCAGGCTGGAAATTTTGAAATGCTTTAACCAAAATGCCAGAACCAAGGTAGAAAAGCACCAGTGACCTTTGCTTCAACAGCTCAGGCACTCCAGAGCTTTGAACAAGGAACTCAGGATTGGGCAAGGTAGTTAGGTTTGTGCCAGAAATAAGTTTAACATGGTTTTTATGAAAACACACACAACACAGATGATTGTAAAATCACTTCGGTTTACACATGGTCCATAAGAACACTTAAATTCAGCAGCTGAGGTCTGCTGAGTCTGTGCTCTCCTGAACACCACACTGCTCCCACGAGTGAGGGACCAGGCCCACAGCTGGACTGAGCACTCCCCAGTCCAAGGGGGACCAGAAGAAACAAAAGGAGGATTCTAAGCAGCAGGGAGGATAACAAGGCTCAAAGAGAAAACCTGTATGTGGGGCTGAGAGCATGGATTATGGAAGGACATGGAGATGGAAACTGGTTCTAAAGAGGAAGGTCTGAAGAGCAGAGCCAACAATGGGAACAGGACTGTGATGAACACCCAGATACGGAAAGAGAGAGCATTAGGACATGGAAGCTCTGAACGTGTAAACCACTACACAGTGTATGCCCCAAAATCAGGTTCACATTTCATACACAAAGTTAACAGAATATTAATTTTAACCTTCCCAGTGTGTCAGGCCCATATTTATGTAACAGAGATTACAGCATCCCCATAACCCACCAAACCTCATCCAGAGGTGAGGTGAAGGCACATTACTGCCAATACAGTATTCAGATATTAAACTGATCAGCACTGTGCACTGGGAAGCACACACCAGGAAAAATCCATGAGGGTGTCAGGAGGGAAGGAAAACAAAAATTTTGCCATTAGGGAGGAATTTAGTTAAGTACAGTAAATAAAGCTGAGAGTCTCACATACTGTTCTTTCTTAATTAAACACACTATTAAATAACTGGTCGCTAATTCACTGCTCTATAAGACCAGCATTGGAAAAAACAGTGTATGATCACGCCCTTAAAAACTGTATCATCATGACAAATAGGCTTTATCTCACAAAATGTAAAAAAAAGATATCTGGGACATGTTGTATTTGGCATTTCCTAAACTTTGGGTTCTTAACCTTAGTATTTAGGCAACCCTAATATTCTTTTAACACTTTGTTTGTTCAACAAGCTTGATATTGTTTCCCAGTGTATATTAAAGAGTATATCAAAGAACTTCAGACTCTTGCACAGAAGATTTACAGTGACTATTTGCATTCTGGGGTATCAGCACATCTGCACACAGCCCATGCACCCCATCCCAGTGCTCCACACAAACACCCCTGCAGCCTGCCCCAACCCTTTCAGCACAGACGGGATCACAAAATATCCTGAGCTGGAATGGACCCACAACAACCACTGAGGTTCAACATCCCACCACAGGCACAGCAGCAACTGCAAGGTCCTCTCTGCACAGTGATGCTGGGATGAGTCCCACACAGCTCTCTCTCTCCAGGGAAGGAGCAGGCACAAGACCAACTCTGGCAGCCGTAATCTGAGGAGAGTGAGAACACATTATCAGGACCACCCCTCCGTGCTGCAGAGGCAGCAGCTGCACCAGGCGCGCTCCGGCGCCCATCACACCCTTCTCCGCAGCTTCCCTCCCTCAGCTGACAGCCAGGCCTTTTCTGCACACACGTACAATGTCACCTGCAAATGGGTCACCAAGCCTGTGGCCCAGTCCCCACGGCAGCCAGGCCCACTCCACGTGACAGCCTGGCACCCCGTCAGCCGGGCTTGGCAGGCGAGGCTGGCACGGGCTCCCTGGACAGCGAGCAGGCAGGGGGGACAAACAGCAGATGGCTTTTGCTATCTCCACAACAATTCCATCGTGGTGGTCGTGACGGCCCTGACGTGCTCCACGCCACCTCCAGTGCCCCACTGCAAGGTGAGCAAGCTGCCCTTTCCCAAGGACAGCCCTTGTGACCAGCCAGGAAGGGTTTGAAGGGTCTGTAGTCAGGACACAAGCCACACTTACTCAACTTGAACTTCCTAACAGGAACAGAGCACCACAGATCTGACCAGTTCCGGCAAAAAGGAAAAGCACTTGTACTGCAGGAGAGTTGTGACCCTGGAAGTCAAGGATATGGGATGAGAGCCCAGTGCCACTGCCAAGCTCCCCTGCAAATGTAGGCAAGCTGGCCTGACAGCTTGGCAAACGCCTCAAATCAGGCTGCCCAAAATAGAAACAAGTAAAATTAGTTGCTGCTTTGGAAATGTATTTCTTCGTTTTCTCTTTATGAACTGTAAAACCAGATAAAAATGTCTGCACACTGTCCAGGGCACGTCACAGCTCTTAGCAGAAGGACCCCAGATTCTGAGATGTTACCAGATAGAGATTTCATTTAAGCATGGTAGCATTCTCCACTATGTAATTAATGCTGATCTACATTTGTGTGACCCAAAGCCAGGTTCCTCTGCACTGAAGGGGATGTGGGGATGCCATAGCTGATATGTGAGCAAATCCAAAAGGAAGGCAAAGGCAGCAACTATACTCCTAGTAAGGAACAAAGACTATTAAGTGTGTCGTCTTTTCCCAGTCTTGATTGAAATTAGGAAACAAACAAAAAAAGTTTAAATTGGTTGTGTTTTGCTCAGTTGGTCAGAGCATGGTATTGATAACACCAAGATAGTGAGTTCAATCTCTGTATGGGCCATTTACTTAAGAGCTGGATTCAGTGATCCTTGTGAGTCCCTTCCAACTCAGAATATTCTGTGAATCTGTGTTTTCAGCTCCTTAGCAAGACAAAACTAAAAACCCCAGTGCACAATAGTTGATTTTGTATTTCCTGAAGGGCATAGCTAGCATCAGTTCTGCAGGCTAGTCTACAAACTTGGGCTCTTTGACATATCCTGGGGATTTACACACATGGATGCAGCAGCAGCTAAAGAAAACAGCTGGAATTATTCCCAAACCTGTATAAATCACAACAGGGGAGCAGTTGGAAGTGGGGATAGAGAGCCAAAGTTTGACAAATGGAAAAGACAAAACCATTGGAAAAAACCTTTGGGATGTGTAAGCAAGCTGATGAAGAGTAGAAATAAATAAAGTATAATAAATAGGTTATATATAAAAATATCTGTAAAGCAATCTAAAATAACAGCTTTCTCTTTTGATGTTATTATCTGTTTTGAGTTCATGTTTATGGCACTACCAAGCCCCAAACAAATAAGATGAAAAGTGGGGAGGGTTATGCAGATAACATTGTTAGGGAAGGAAGAAATAAAGGAAGGTACTGTTTGTCTTTCCTTTTACTCTCGGTATTTTGATTCCCTGCCCCTTAAACAGGAGGGTGCGGGAACTCTAAAGCTGTTTGTGACTTTGAAAACTTAGTTCTGTTCCCTTGATCCAAAAATTCCACAAAATGTTCCTCCTCCTTTCCATATTATGCTTTACCACCTCGAGCCAGAGCACAAAGGGCAGCGGTTTCCAACATGTGTGCGCACAGGCACAAACCTTTGTGTGGCAGAGCTGTGCTGGGAGCAGATAATCACAGCAAATAAAAGGCAGCTCTGGATATAACAATGTGGAAGCAAATCCAATTGCTAAGGACATTGGCTGAAAACAGCCCTCAGAAACAAAGAACCAGCCACATTAGAGCAATCTTTCATACTTGTATAAAATAAGTAATTGAGTCATGGACAGGGTAAAGCTGGGAGCACAAAGAAAGATCACAAGTCAAAGCTGGAAACTGTCCCAGTGGTCCCATATTTCAGCTCCCGCTCTGTTTGCTATTCTTCCCACTCCGGGTTTAAGCACAGCATCAAAGCTCGTTATTAGTCTGTAATCAAGACCATTAGAGCTCTCGAATCCAACCTGAAGACACACTGGGCAAAAGCTGGTGATGCAGCAGTAACGATCCCCTCCGAGTAAACAGAGCGTTGCTCCGCACGATGCCGACAGAAAACAGTCCCTTTGTGCCCAGGGGCCTGCGAGAGGGCTCACTTGAGAGAAAATGTTGTCTTACGCACTATAAATACGTGAAAATAAGATTAGAGGCAGCTGTTGTGACAGCAATTTGCCATGTCAATACACCCCCTCACACTCTGCCCAGACTTTTAGCTCACTAGTGACTCAGAAGTAAGAGTGGCATTGCCAAGCCCCCCACTTCCCTGCGTTTGCCATCCACTTGTACTATCCAAGGACTGCCCTCACCCTCACCTGACTTCACTTTGGCTATCAGAGATGGAGTCAAGCACCCCGCCACTATTTGGGAACTGTGCAGAACAGGACAGCTTCTGTTAATTGTCCTAGCTTGGCCCTGTGACATCACAGCGAATGTTAATCAGGAGCAATGTTAGCATTACAAAAGTCTCTTACAAAAGTAGACATCTGAAGCATTTCCACTGAAAACTAAATGCAGTCACTTGTCATTTTTAACTCCTGCCATATTTTACTAAAAATCCTCAGCATTCTGTCAGAGAATCGTCTACATTCATTACTTCCAGTAAGAAAGAAGCTACTGAGTGGGAGAGAAATAACCTGGTTTTTTTCACATTACTTCAGGTTGCATACTTAATAGAGTTATTTCCCAGATATCCCAGTGGTTATTTCTGTTTATACTCTGTGTAGTCGTCTTTGCTGTAAATGAAGGTCCAAAACGGGTGGCAACTATCATGTAGCTGCTACAACATGCAAGAGATGCACAAGGACACACTGCAAAATGTGAGTACTGGCCATAAAGCTATTCTTGATGGGCAAAGTATGGTCTACTTATTTCCTAAAGAAAACCAGAAAACACTGGCATGTCAGCTCACCTCACAGTCAAAATTTGGCTGGACACTCTCAAGAGCTAAGCGTTATTTATTTCCCCTGGGATAAAGTATTTTAAAATACAGGTAATGGGAGACAACATCCTTGGGTAGTAAGTTCCAGGTTTGAATAAGGATGTACAGAAAACCTAAATCAAAACCTTTGTGCTTCCCTTAGTCTTTTAAGCTCAGTTTCTGGAAGCGCTTCCCAAGGATGACTCAGTATCTGTAAAGTAATTGTTCTTCTCAGTGATATCCTTCAGGAGATACAGCAGGAACGGACTGATGGTGTGACAGAAGTCTTACAGCCTTTGTACCTGTTATGGAAGGGTTGACTTCTGCTGAGATTCCTAAATTATGGGGTCTAGACAGGTCTGGCTGCTGCCACCCTGGAGCAGCACCAACTAGCCAAAAGTCATGGTGGGAGGGAAGGAGGCAGCAATGCCACAAGCAGACTGCACTGCCTGTGTCCCTGCCACCTGTGCAGAGCAGGGCACTGTGCAGTACACTCCCACGCACACTCCCACTCCCAGATGGCCTCCACACAACCCTTCCAACATAAATTATTATTTTAGGATTTTAGCAATTAAGCCACAGAGCCCAGATTTTTGTCTTGCAGTCAGGAGTGCAACTCGCTTTTTAAAAAAACCAGGAAAAAAACACCCTGAACAGACCAACATCCCTGCCAAACCAAAAATAATCATAATAAAATATTCCTGTTTCTACAGCAAGTCACCTAAAGCATTCAAAATACTGCCCATGAGTTTGTTCTGCTGACAGCTCTGTGTTTACACCTGCTGCTTTTCCTTGTCCTGAGTCTGGCAGGAAACAAAAGCAGGCATGGAAATCATCTCTGTGCAGGCAAGTAGTTGAAATTAAGGGGAAGGAACAGTGCAACAAAAGGCACATGCAATGTCACCCCGATTTTTATTGTTGCTTACAATGTAGAAGATGGCACTGGCACTCCAGTAATTCAGTGGAGGGGAAAAGGCAGCTACAGAGCTTCAGCCCAGTTTAGTGATGAGTTCCCTTAAGCTCGAGAACCTGTAATTCAGGACACTTTCTTTTCAAGACATTGATATTAGAGCACATCACCACATCTATGTAGATCTGCAAATCTATGTATTGAGGAGCTGGTTTTGCTTCAAACCTACTGGAGTGAGGCAAAAAACACAGTGAGATGCAGAAGAGAATTCTCTCAATTTCTCTCCTTCCTGGAAAGAGAAGATTGGGCTGAAAGATTATTCAGATAAATTGAACTGTGTTAGAGATAGGAACCAGACCTTAGTAAGCCCTCAGGTAACCACTTGCATTTAAATGCCTGTAGCAGTAAGCTCCTGGCAACATAAACATTAGACAGACATTTCTGAAGCCTAGCACAGAAAGACAAGTGCTTTTATGCTTGCCTGCTTGCTTTTAATAGTGGATATACAATCCATACATAATTTACAATTTTCTCGTTGAAGTCTTCAAAATTCTTATTGAAAACTCAGTAACAATCTGCATTGTCCATCCCATCCCACGATGCTGACTCAGAGACAGGACTGACAAAGTCACCAGGACCAGCTGTGTGCCCCATTCCCCATGCTCATGTGATTCCAGCTTCCCATAAGCCAGGCCTTGAGCTGCTGCAGTTCAGAGAGAGCCGTGCCCAGGCAAAGGAAACATCTGTGCTGCCCTAAACCTAAACAGCTCCTCTGAACTGCAGTGGCCCAGCCTCTCCCGATTCACCTCAGCCACCCCACCCCAAATCAGGCCTGGAGCTGTGACCCTGTGCTGCTCCCAGCCTAAGTCACCCCATGACTCACGAGTCTCTGTTAGCTGATGCATCCTCCCATCTGCCAAAATGTGACCTGCTGTTTGACAAGGCTGTCAGGTCACCGTGACGAGTCACCGGAACAGCTGAATCACCCTTTTCCAGCTCTGGCTGCTGTCATTGTCCCAGGCCTGACTCTGTCCTTGCCCTGGTGTCTCACCACATTGGCCTGTGTGGAGCTGGTATCGAGCTCCTGGAACCAACTAAGGCTGCATTACTGAGGGAAGGCTTTGGGAGAAAGGGTGTGAGCAGAGCTTTATGGGCAGAGGCTTTACCTGCAAAATAAGGAGTCCACCATAAAAGTCAATGGAAGGCCAAACTACCATGAGCACAGATGCTCCTCCAAGCCTGTTAAAAGCAGGCTTTTAAAAATCCTTTCTAATGGCTCTGCTAACTTCAATAATTAAACCCCTAGGTCAGGCTTTTGTGAAGGAGGCAAGTCCCAGTTCTCATGCTATCTCAGCAGTCCCATTGTACAGAAAGACAAGGAGCAAAAATAAATGTGAATGACAGATTCACATCTGAGGCTGACATCTAGCTATAACATCAGGTAAGTGCAGGATCAACATGACTGAGAGGCATCAAAGGAGATGAGATATTGTGCAGGACCAATTCTTTTCTCCCTCAAAGGCAAAAGGTATTTCTTAAAAGGCTCAAGAACCAAAGGACAAAAAAATCCAGGCTATAACCTTTTTTAAAAAAAGACTATATTTCAAACTGGACGTTAAGCTGAGGAGTAGCCTTGTGACACTGAAAGGACTAAAAATGGCACAACTGAACACAGAACTCTCTTTTCTATATTCAACTCAGTCCCACAGTTCTGTATACCAGATCACTCAGGTTTGTGTTCTCCTACCTCCAGGCTGTTTGCCCTTGCTCCTTAATCTCCAGATACATCTCTGATCCTCATGCCATGCTGCAGGAACAAGTAGCACGAGGTTGGGCTAACATTTTTTTTTCCTTTCTAGCCAGCAATAATACAAATCACACCTTTACAGTTTTTCCATCACTGTTTGCCCATTTATTTCTCAATACATTTTACCCAGGCTTGCCCAAATTTTCACTTCCTGGCAGACATGAATAGTGAAGTGAATCAAATATCAGGCTGAGAATATTGCAAAGAAATGTTTCAATACCAGTAATTTTTTTGAATAGGGAAGTAAATCAAACATTAGGCTGTGAATACAGCAAGGAAATGTTTCAATACCAGTAATTTTTGCATTCAAGCTGGAAAAAAACAGGATGGAAAACACTTACTGCCTGAGTTTTTCCAAAAAGTGTGGCTTCTCTCTACCACCCTCAGTGCAAGCCATGTATTTTGGGAACAGTCAGCTATTTCCATTGCTCTCAGCTGGTATCTTCCATGCCGTAACTCGGCCTCTGCTGAGAAGTTTGCTGACCTCATGTCCTGCTCAGAGCAGTCGCTCTGTCAGTCCATTACTGTCATCAACGTGGCCCAGCAGAACCACCATCACTTTTTTGCAAGCCTTCCCCTTCCTCCCTGACAGCCATGAGAGCCAAGCCCGGAGCACGCCCCCCTTCCAGGGGAAGAGCAGTGTGCTGGTTCCTGCAACTCAGCAAAGGATGATTCCTAAATCACAAATGGCCATTTTGGGGCATAAGCTGGAGTTGGGCACATCTTATCTTCATAGGAGCAACACACACATTCTGGGGAATATCCGTAAGAGGGATGGGAGTCTGGCCAAACACAGGGAGGGCCTTTGCTAAGATGACAGGATGAGGCGCTTAAGCGTATGTATTTGAAGATGAGAAGGCTACAGGGGGGATCTTCTTGTGCTCTCTAAGTACCTTAAGGGGGATCACAAGGATCTGGTGGACAGATAAATTTGAACTAAGCAGCAACAGAACAACACGTGGACAATCCCAGGCTTTAAAATAGAAGTAATTTGTATTAAACAAAACCACGGTGGTTTAGCCAAAGTGGGCTGCTATCTAGCCATGTGGGATTTTTTTTTGTCCAGGAGACTTCTGCAGCATATAAATAATCCAATAATCCAGAAAATAAAAGCAGATTGCTTGGATAGCAGTGATATCTATGGATATGTATGGGATTAGATGCTCAAACACTATAGTTTTGCTCATGCATACCGGCTTTATGTTCAGCATCAGTAAGGAATATCCTTTTCTCAGGTTACTACATGGAGTTGGAGAGGTAGCAGCTTGTGGTGAAAAAAATGGATATAGCCTTAATAAACAGATGATGTGGAATATTTTTCTAGCACCCAATTGTACAGAAAAAATTCTAACACACAGACAGAAACATCAAAGACACACTTATTGCAGCATCCCTAAACGACAGAATAGGAGAGTAAGAAGTTGAAGTGTCTCTCACCTGACTGTCAAAGTCTAAACCTCAGGGGTGTAAAGACTCCATCACACAGAGCCTGCTCACTCACAGAGGGCCACTGTCCCCTCTGCCAAACACGACAGCATGATCAAAACACCCCTATCTTTCTTTAGCTGTACCTTGCAGGTGTTCTTAACATACTTCTACTGAATTCCCAATGTCCAGCCTGTGTTGTGAAGTAAAAGCAGAAAAAAATCTTGAAGCCCACCATAAGGGCTCATGGTTTTAAACTAAAAGGGGGCTGATTTAGATTAGATATGAAGAATATGCTTTTTGTGATTAAACACTGGCACAGGTTTCCCAGAGAGGTGGTGGATGCCTCATCCCTGGAAACATTCAAGGCCAAGTTGGATGGGGCTCTGAGCAACCTGGTCTAGTTGAAGATGTCCCTGCTCATTGCAGGGGTTGGACTAGACGATCTCTAAAATAGCTTCCAACTTAAACCTGTTATTTTTCCTCTCTCAAAAACCACAATAGGCTGAAAATATTATGTGCAGAGTGACTTACTGGAATCCCTTCTGAAGAGAAAGCCTTGCCAGTGGCCAAAAGCTGGTGTTTTACTTTTATTGGACTGGGAGTTCTTTGTCGCCTCCCTGCACCCGTTGAGATGAAATTTGAATCTGCTGCTGCTGTTTCACCTCGGGTGCCTTGACTTTCTTGTACTAAACAGGAAGCCCTTGTCAATACAAAACTATTTGCACTGGCCTCACTAGCCTGTGCTGTGTCTAGATAATTCAGCCTAATGAGGGATTATTTCCTGTGTTCGTGGCTGACAACACCCAAAGACATTCTGGGACTGTGCAGTGATAAAAACTGAACTATATTAAGCCAATAGCATGGAGCTGTTAATTTTAAATAGAGAATAGAAGAGAGAATAGATACTGCTCCACACTATCCAAAAGTCACTGAGATTCGTGCTAGAGCCAGGAAATTAAAACAAAAACAGGCTTTCTGGTTTAGGACTGACATCTTCACTAAACCCACTGAGCTCCATAAGCTTACCTGTGTGCTCAAATGCAGAGGGGCAGCAGAAACAACGTGTGGGTGATTACAGGCTAATGAGAGCGTGACTTTTGTCCTCAGTGCATGCAGCTGGACTAAAACTAATTCTGTTCCTAATATGCAACAGCAAAGGTCAGTCCAAACAAAAGGTAAGGATCAAATCTGGCAAAACTAACCATTTTCACCCCCAGGGAGCTGCTAGAAGAAGCAGGCCTGTCACAGGAGTGACACAGCCTCTCTCACAGGCACCTGGTGAGTGTGAGGTAAGGTACAGCCTTTCCTTGCTCCACCAAAGGCAGTTGAGCCCAGACCTAAGACAGTGGATTTAATAATAAATATCACATATTATACATAATACACATATTAATACCGTATTAATTTCATTTCTTTCCCCATTTCAGAGTATGGGCCAGTTATCCAGCATCTCATGTGGACATTATGGACGAATGACTTGCTCACCAGCAACTAAATCAGGGCTTAGCCAATATGCTGCAGACTGTAGCATACATTTATAGCCTTTGGGATGTAACAGTGAACCACCCTCTATGGAGCAGAAATATCCACTGTGCTTAAAGAAGAAAAATGACCCTGTATAAACAAGTCTATGTACGTTCCAGATGAAAGAAATGAAGAGTGACAATGCAGCACCTCCCATAATTCCAGCCAGCTGTCTGTCTGTCCAGCTAGGAAAACAACAGATCAAAAGCAAGCCATTTTTTCCTTGGGCATTCATGCATAGAAGACATTTTCTTATCTAATTTGTTCCATTTTACAGTATCATCATTAAGATATGCAGTTTTTTAAAGCCAAACCAAACACTTAAGTTACTCTCCATCCACAGAGTCTCTTCACTAGTCTTTACAGGGCAGAGTTTGAAGGCTGCCTGTCATTTCTAGCTGCACAGCTGCTCACTTCGACGAAAAAACAAATAGAGAGCTCCATGAGACATGGATTTTAAAAAACCAAACCCTAAACTTTGGAATACAGTTGTTGGGCCACCTCCTTGGACCAAGCACAGTGTTTCAGACTTGCAGGAGCATCTTCAGGTCTACTTAGAAAAGAATGGGAGTCTGATGGCCCAGCCTCCAGGCAAGCAGCTGGGCAGCTCTATTAAAAATACTCTGTTTACTTGAGGAGAGCCTGACAGGTTAATGAAACAGGAAAAGCACAACAGCCTGGGGAACACACAGTTTCATCCCACCTCCCATCAGCTGTTACTATGCAAAACTGGCACTAGAGCTAAAAAAGCACCACATAAGCTTAATTACTTCCCATATTTTTGATTGATGTGACTATTTCTTTCAACTGCACAAGGCATTTTCTCTACTTTTTTTCTGTAGTTTCTACACATCATTCTCTAGTTGCTGTTTCCAAGGCAATTCCACTCTAGAATTTCAATGGTTTGAAGGAACTTGCAGGGTTCAGTCATACAAGGTAGGCCGAGTTGGTCTATAATCCCACTGCTGAAGCAATTGTGAGTGTAAAAAGCAGGAAAGTGAAAGCATCAAATAAAAAAAATAGCACGAGTCTTGTTGTGTCTTCAAAGCACAACAACATATGCCCAGGATACTTGAAGGCTGTATTAGTTGAGAAGTTAGCTTGAGAAAAACTGCCTTGCATGTAACACAAATCTATCTAGGACACAGGGTGGACACAGAAGGAATGATTATTTGAAGATATGATTATGCTGAAAGCCAGCTACAACTCCCTTTGCCATCAAAGGGGAGAAACAGCACTGCTACAGCACACTGAGATCATCCAACGGTGTGTACCTAAAATAGTTCAGGTGAATCACATCCTAAAAATGCTTATTTCTGTTCTTTAACTATAAAAGGAGCCCTAAGGCAGCCAGTTCAACTGCGTATGTCTAGGCTGCAAAGGTTTAAAGAAAGATTAATTCATTTCTCATTAAAAGTGATTCCATCCAGAATCACAGAAAGTTCCTTTAAGTTATGCAGCAGTGAGATACCTGAGGAAATTACTACCCTGAAACTGGAAATGGGGTCTACCTTCTTGATAATAAAAGTAGCTATCAGACCTCTTCATCCATGTTTAAAAAATTAAATTATCACAGTATTGCTACACCAAAAAGGCAATTACCAATATGTAAGAAACCAGATGACTTGATTTTACTAAAGGAAAATTCCCACAGTGAAGCTACAATATCCACTCTCACGAAATAAATGACAGGAGATTTAAAGGAGAAAACAGAACAATACACAGCTACTGACGGTTTCTTCAAGATAAACTCACTTCTTAATGCAAAACTGCACCTCACAACAAATGCAGATAAAAGAGTAGGAAGTGAAGAGCACCCAACTATAAGCCCTTGGCTCTACATCAAGGTCAGTGAATGTGAAGAGAACATTGCTGCTGTTCATGCTGCATGTTTCAATCCAGTCTCCAGATTCCAAACCTGGTAGCTCTCACAAGCATTAAATTTCCCAAGTGCTAACATAATTTAAAAATGCTACTAGGAAGAAAAATACACTTGACTGCACATGCTTGGTTAATTCCCAAAAACCCTGCTTCTCTCTATTACTTTTTGGAGGCTGAAGCCTGTTCCTGTAATTCAAAAGTAAACAATTATTCAGGAAGACTATTCAGGCAGAAATCAAACTAGAAACATCCAAGGAGCACGCACTGGTCTGTCAGCTCCCCAGCAAACCCTCTGACTCATCAGGGGAGTCTCTGGGCCAACAGGAAGCACATGCTTTCATTTTCACAAAGTGCACTGGACTTGTCAGGCTGCACGAGGGAAAAGCATCCAGCCTCTGCACATCAAAAGCAGGAACCTCAGAATGATGAACAGCCACCAGCAGCCTGCTGACAAGGCAGTCAGCCTACAGATACCACATCAGGCTTACTAACCCAGCTCAGCTCAGCCCAAAGATCTGCTCAAACCTCTGCCATCAGCAAGGACTTTTGCCTTCTAAGGGCCTGGCTCACCTCAAGCAGTTTGTTTGATGCCCTTACTAACTTGCAGAAGGAAGGAAAGGGTGGAAGAAGCTTCCATCCCCTCAAAACAGTAGACTATGAACCAACCAGAATATCTTCTGTTTTACCAGAGTTAAAAATGATGCCCCACACAGACAAACAGAAAGTGCAGCGCTCTCATTTCAGAGTCTGACAGAGCAGAGAAAGGACAGTGAGGATTTGGGGAGCCTCTGCCAAGTTCAGTGCCATCACACAAAGTCCTTACTCCCAGGAATTCCTAGGCAGCTGGCAAGAGAGCACACTGACACTAGGCAAGGAAACAGAGGTGAGATTTCCCTGACATCGCTTGCACAGGCTAAAAGCAATCAGCTCCTATTTCTATTTTGAGCTCTTCCAATCCCAGCTTGTCGTGGGCTGCTTGTAGAATCACTGCCAACAGTCCAAAACTGTGTGAGCCTGTCATGATAGATCACAATTTGGGAAAAGCCATGACAATGGCTGCTCTGCAAAGGGCCACAGGGGAAGCCCCGACCGCAATTCAGGATTGAGGGGCAGTACCCAGCACCTGCAATGCTGCATTTTTAAGTACCAATGAACTTCCATCTTGAGCAGAAATTGCCCATTCACTTAAAGCTGCTTTCTGTTTCCCTGGGGACAAGGAAAAACCAGACCCTGCCAGCTTTATCTCTGCTCATGAATCACATCCCAATCCTTCTAGTCTCCTTGACTACAGCTAAATAAAACAGGGGCAGGAATCGTTCGCTGGCCATTAAGTGCCTGAAATAAGGTGACGACTGCATTGCAGCTGGGAAGTTTTATGGCAGGAAATATTGGGATGTGTGTTTTGTGCCCTCGGCTGTGGCATCAAGGGCATCAAGGGGTGCCTGAGGCTTCAAGACATGTTGAGGCAGTGCTAGAGGATAGAGTAGGGTGAAAGAAGCCAAGGAAAACCGGTCCTTGGTGGATGTTGCCACAGCACATCAGAGGGATGAACTGCCCCAGGACCTGGTTAACGGGGGGATGGACAACTGGCAGCATGGCTAAGTTCACTTATTCATCAGTACAAACACAGCCTGCACGAGCACGAATCAATGATCCTTGAGGGTCCCTTCCAACTCAGAATATTCCTTGAGTCTGTGACTAAAAAACCAGACCATCTCCCACAAGCTGGACTCAATCTTTACAAGTCCCTTCCAACTCAGGATGCTCTACTTTTCTAAATCTGAAGATGAGACTGATGGATATGGGGACCTGAACTCCCACAAGTGATGATGAACAAGGAGAACCTGGCTACTGAATTAACACCTCGCCCCACAAAATCCCAAAGTAATTTTTGCTTACTGGATTAAGTAGCTCCCATTGCAGACACTGCCTCGTGCAGTGCTTCAGTTTCATTTCAGTTGCAGGGTCTCATCAGCCACTTCAACACACATCAAGAACAGCCTCCAAAGTCTGAGGTGAAAACCACCCCTTCCCTCGAGAAACAATCATCTGAATCAGTTTTCATATCATTGAAGGGGCAAAACACTGTGTTTCCTCCTGTTCTGAAGCTGAGTAGTTGATTCCTATTTCAAATAAATCCAAAAGGGCAAACCATGTTTTTGCTGAACTCCTAGGTCTCAATGAACATGAACTGAAAGAAAGATACAACCTACTGATGCATTCTCTTGACCATCCACATCAGTAAGTCTTAGTACACAAACTAAATGGAGAATGTAAAGCCTCAGAGCAGGAAACCAGGATTATAAAGGGATTTTGGAGGAAAACTAATTCCTAAGAGCAAGTTGCACACAACTTTCCTACACTGCCCTTGTGTAATTAAGTCTGTATCCACGGAAAACTAGTACTGCATGAATGAAGCAACCTCTTGAGAAACAACTGCATGAAGACTAATAAAACAGGACATGTCAAAATTAATGCCAGGAAATCTCTAAATCTTTGCCATATATTTTACGACGTGTTTGCCTACGGTTGACCCCAGTGCAATATTTATAAAATACAACTGCCAGTGAGCTACAGCACTTCCTTTCAGCAATCCCAAGGTGGAATGCAAGCTGGGGTTTTTCAGTTCAGTGTTGAATCCTAGGACTTTGGAGGATGGAGTCGACCCCCAGGAACACTTGCAAGTTTTCAGACTCAGACCTAAGGCTGTCAAGGCTGTGCTTTCATCAGTCTACAGAGAACAGACCAACACAATAATTTTGAATATTAACTGATTCCTCTAATTTTTTTAATATAGTTAAAATCCACACACTCTAGAAGCAACAGACCCCCACAGCAGCACACTGAGTTATTTGCTCTCAGCCAAGAGTCTAACTATAAAGGACAACAATCCTGCTTAAATGTCACAGGGAACTATTTGTCACTGGAGCTCATTGCAAATGCACAGAAACATGGAAGTTAATTTTATCCTGAAAACTATGCCAGAATGTGTGGAGCCTGACAGCCACTTTTGGCACCTGAGATGCTCAGAGGGAATGCCCTGCCTTTATAAACCAAGTGTTGCTCCTGGATCCCAGTGCTTTTTTTTCCAAGTGAAAGCATTATGCATTCAGCAGAAGGAGCTCACTTTTATAGCTGCAGTGAAGTAAATTAACAAAGGTCTCTCACGTAAACATAGGCTCCATCAAATAAATACTCCCAAACCGTTGCAGTACAAGTATTATCTTCAATGAAAGAAATGAAAGTCTTTTCTTGCAATAGTGAAAGATAAAATGTTCTGGGATGTCATCCAGAGGGCTTGAAGGGATCATGTATCCAGGTTACATGGATCTAAGTAAGGTAACTTTGTTTCAAAAAAAAATTTAAAGATGATCCAAAAGAAATACAAATTTTATTAGACTGGAATTCCTGTGTTCCTGCAGGGAGATGTCGAAAAATAGGCACTGCCTGAGCCACCCATAATTCTTATACTTCTTACACTACAGCACTGACTGTTACAGATTCAGAGATTTTTTTCAGAGAAGTGAGCATAATTTTGCCAACTGTAAAAGACCAGCCACAAAATCCCACTCAAAACTCTGCACTGCACTAAGAGCTCTGTAACTGAGCAGCAGGCATTTGCTGTTCAGCTGCTTAAGCACTGTGACAGTGAGAGTGCTCCACAGTAATTCTCTCCCCAATGTTGGTTCATTCCTGACCAGGTAGGCAACTTTTAATTTCTCAGTAGGCCATCCGGCATCAACACTTTACCTGGAAAGAATCTTTTCAACAGTCTTACTCAAGAGACCGAGCTCCTCTTTAACTCAGATTCTTCATAATCCACTTTGTGTTACAAACTCGTTTTCCTTACTGGATTGTGTGTTTCTGGTGGTTGTTTAGAGATCATAAATGCAACAGCTATAGCTATAATAACAGCTGTAATAGCTGTATACACCTGGTTAAGAAAACACGGCCTGAGGGACTGCATTCTATTCAAAGCACCCTAGCAAAGTCCACAGTGCTGAATTCTTTCAGAAATCATTATCTGGATTATCAGACTGTCTTTTTTTCTTTCCTTTGTGGATTTGATTGTCAGTGTTGTCACAGAGCATGAGGAAATCATCACCCATCCTGCAAGTAAGAAAAATACCAGGCAAACAGACACCAATCCCCTTCTCTCTTGGGGGTGCATAATGCCAGCCCTTCCTCTCCTCTGCAGGTCACACATGCAGGTTGAGGTGTCCTTCTGCACCTCTGTTTCAGCCAGTGCATGCAACAGCTGAATTCAGTATCCTCACGAAGTCCTTAAGATTGCCTGAACAGCAGTAAATGTATTACACTGAGCCTGTTTTGACGAGCACCAATTGTGAAATTTTGTCACACGATTAATACATCCCTTTGCCAGGGGAATGAAAAGCACAGCAATTGAAAATGTTTCCTAGAGAGCAGAGACATTGTCTCAGCTGCAAACCTCCCTCTCTCCATCCCCAGAGTCAGAGGCTGGAAGTGTTATCTCATGGAGCAACAGGGACTCCTAAACACACAGTGAACCGGGTCATCCGAGGGCAAGTCTGTTTCAATTACTTTTTATTTTAAAACCCCAAAGCCCTTTGCTGTGCAGTGCTGTACTTTCTGACTTTGTCACAGGATAGCTGCTACAATTTCTAGGTCAGTAGGACTCCAGCACTGCCCTTGGGCTGTATTTTCACAAGGCCCAATACAGTTAACGTGTCAGACACACCAGAGTAGATACCTCCTATTGTCTGTTGCTTTAGGGAGCCATGGGTTTCACATAATAATATCATTACTTCTATTAACAGATATTGATAGAGGTCTGGAAATGGTCATTCACAATCTGAAATGCATCTGCCTTGCTCAGACAATGAGAAAGTAAGAAATGAGTGACCCGTGCTATGGCATCTGCTTGACACTGTCTCAGGCACGCAAGCCAGACTGACAGACCACTGCAGCAGCAGAGCTGGTGTATAGCAAGGTGGAAACTCCAGTGCCTCAGCCCTGCCTTCAACACACGCTGTATTTAGCCTCAGGGCTGAGCTTACAGCAGGAGATATGAAAAATACTGCATTTTTGATAATGGATTTCTTTTTCCCCCTTCTCTTCCTTTTAAATGAGATTAAACTAATGGGCAAAAGCCCTCATTATAGGTGTCATGTCTGATGTGATTCCCAGAGTAGCGCTGGACTCTTCCTCCCTAAAGAGAAGAAAAACACATTGTGCAGCACTGAGACATGATTTCTTTGTTCACTGTTAGTACATTTTCAAAACTGGACTTCCCCTTTAGCTGCTTTGGGAATTTATCACAACCAATGCGTGGGTCCAGGCTTCAGTCAGTTTAGATTATCTTTCAAAATCTCCACAAAGCACAAATTCCCAAATCCCAAAGAAAATCAGTATTTCATGTCTGTTGCTGAGACACCTGGAAATATTGAGAGATTGTTTCTCCAAAGCTAGGACATTTGTCAAGCATTTCCCCTTAATTTCTTTCTGTCCCTTGTTACTTCTCATCTGTATAAATCCAAACATTTGAAAATGCTGAAGAAGAACCTCTTCCTTTAGAATATGGAAATATATCTGGAGATTAGGATCATTATGACCATCCAAATCACCAGAGACAACCTTGCCAGAGCTAGGTTTCAAGGAAAGCTCATCTCTTGATAGGCAGAGTCCAGGCAGTAATTTGTGTCACAGTTGATTTTAGTCAGGCTTCTGTTTAAAAACATCCAAATTATTAATTAGCTCACATACAAAGAGTGACAAAAAAACTCACTAATACATGAGCTCTGTCAGAGATCTTTCAGTAGGAGAGTTAAGTTACATCCTACCAGGGAGGAAATCTGTTGGGGTCCCTCCCCTGCCGTGTAGCCCTGGGAGAGGGGCCCTGAGGGCACAGACACGGGGCTTCCCTGCCCCTGCTCAGCCTCGTTCCCATGGGCTGGTTTGTGTTCCCTGCGCGGGCAGAAGGACCCTTGGTCCCGTGACTGGAACAGTTCCTGAGCAGAGCTCCGGCCATGCGGCTGGAGAAATAAACATCTCTCTGAAACATCTAGCAAGAATCTGTCTGTCCATATATATTTCCTTTCCACGGGACTCCTGGTTTGATATATGCGTGTTGCAGGATCCCCACTGCAACAA
>NW_008240030.1:208304-210872 GCF_000691975.1 Corvus brachyrhynchos | reverse complement strand
ATGCGGCTGGAGAAAAAAACATCTCTGAAACATCTAGCAAGAATCTGTCTGTCCATATATATTTCCTTTCCACGGGACTCCTGGTTTGATATATGCGTGTTGCAGTATCCCCACTGCAACAGAAATCCTCATGTTTTTAACATTTATTTTACTGTCTGATTAGAAAGACTAGGCAAAGACATTCTACTGGTGCCTTAGTCCTATAGAACTGGTCCATCAGATTTTTGAGATGGAATTCTAGCAATTGTTTGGTTTCTTTTCCCTTTTCTTAGCTCTCCATTTGCTTTTGGAAATTCCCAGTGATACAGGACCATTTCCAGAATGAAGTTCAACAGCTGTTGAACACAAAGTAAGGATAAATCAAACCTGATGCTGCAGGAAGGCAAAATATCACCACCTCTATTCCAAGCCATGATACTGTCCCCTTTACATCTTAAGGAGAATAGAGCACAGTTAACCACTTGCTCCACTTACAGCAGCTTCTGAAAGCTTTGGGCTTTCATCCTATTCAGCTTGCTAAAGGCAACACATTCAAAAGCCAGAGTGACATGTTTTTAGGTATGAAGCTGAGTAACTAAACAGCTAAAATTCTTTAGCTCATTTTAAGTCAGTTCTTTCAGAGAATCTTGTTTTTACTGAGAAATTGAGGAGCACTGTGTACTGTGTAATTTACTAAGTCACCTCTGGCTCATAAAGCTGCAGTTTTAAATCATAATACCTCCCTGATGTGCTAAACTGCTGATCTGTGATGCACAGCTAGGTGGGAAGATCTGCCATCAGTGGAAATCCCCAGCTGCCAGCCTTTCGCACATACCGGAGCAGAAGGGATGAATTCCTGATGCAAACCCATCAAATATGTATGTGTTTTGCTAGGAGAGAAATGGAGCAGAGAGTCTAGAGATGCAAAATGAGCCATAAGGAGCCACCACCACCGCTGCTACCCCTGCTCTGTGTTGTGGGTTTCTTTTTAGAAGACATCTCCACCTGTGTTTCAGGGAAATGTCTACAGATTGGTGAAATAAAAGACAATGGAGAAATAATCTCCTGGTTTGTTACAGCAACTACATCAAAGGGTCAGGCTGTCTCAGCAGTCTGCACACACACACACCACACGTTCCTCCTCCACTCACATCATGTACATGACATATATATTTACATATGTAGAGACAGATTTATTATATACATATTGAAAGGGGGAAATGTGCCTCTTACGCTGTGTCAGTTGACTTGGCTAAGCCTGTTGAAGACTGCAGTTCCTATTTAATGGTTGAAAGAGATTTAGGTAATGAAGTCTCTGGATGAGGAAGCAATGGTATTCATGAGACTAAAAAATATTTGGGCTTATCCAGCTTTGAAATGACTATAATAGGACAAAATAGAGGAGTCAAATGGGCAACTGACAGCAACAACAAGCAGAAGCTTTCACAATCCAAGCTTTAATTATGTGGAATGTCCTGGCTAGAGAGGATGACCCACAATTTCACTGAATATTCCAGCACATCACCCTTTCTACTCCATGTCAAGAAGGTTATTTCTGCTCCTCAAAATACAGTAACAGTAGTTACTTTCTGATTACTTCAGGAAAGAAATTTCCTGAATCTGATTTGATATTCAGCTTTACAGCTTTTTTTCCCTCCAAGATGTTTCTTGTTTACTTTACTTATTTATTAGTAGTTTCCTTACACACTACCTAGATTATAAAGCAGAGATTGGCAAAGCAAATAAACAGAGATTAAGTAAAGCTGCAGCAAAGTTAGGTCTTTAAGAATTAAATCCAACCTCTAAACTGCAGAGGCAACTCTTCAAAAGTCACTCTAAGCAGAGTATGTACATTTGCAGTCCAACTTCCATTTAAAGTGGATGACAAGTTTAGCAAGGATAATACCCTTCAAATACTGGCTGATTGGAGAGGCAAGGACATTTGCTCAATTTGCCCATAGTATTATCCTCCTGGCTTGCTGGGAGTTGATGTCCCGCTGTGAGCTTACAATAAGAGTTTTCCTTCTGAAGTCCCTGATGTGGGAGCATTTTTCTTTAAGATCATGGGAAAGTTTGGGGGGTTTTATTTTAAACCACTGCAGAAAAAAAGTAAAGAAGATTAATTGGGTTAGCTGCACGATTCATCTCGCTGCTTTTGGCTAATTCACATCAGTCAGCATATCCTAGAAGACAGTCTTTAAATCTCAGATATGTCCTTGTTAATTATGATAGCATATTATAAAAGACAAATATTTTTGAGCGCTGAGAAAAAGTGGTACAGCATTTTAACCCATACATGCTTTTTTTTTTTTCAGATTATTAATCTACTGTTAATATACCTTCAAATTTATACCCAAAGATGAAATATTCTGCTACTTTTCCTTCTGATTCCCAAGAACTTAACCATCAAGATGCACAGCAATGTGTTGATCTGATCTAGCAGTGTTTCAAGTGCAAACTTCCCCTTGCAGCAGCAGGTTTCAAGCAGATGGTGCCTGGATAGAGCCAATTGATACCCAAATAAACCAGGGCATCCTGACAGCTCCAGCCAACAGGCTGCACAACTCCCCAAGAGCTTAGGAGGCAAAG
>NW_008240030.1:207429-208087 GCF_000691975.1 Corvus brachyrhynchos | reverse complement strand
TAACACTTTCCAGGGAACTTGTTAGGACTGAGAGGACTGACACGCTCATGGTAATCAAAGCCCACTTGCTCTGTGACTCACAAGAACACAAAAGAATTTTTCAATTTGGCCCATCACAAAATTTTCCTGCAATTAATAATTAGGCAGCTCGTTACTCGGCAGTGAGAGGGATCAGCTATTTAATTTTCCTGACTGGTCACAACACAGGTTAGTAATTAAAGAAAATTCCTAATGCTACACAGGAATACATTATTATTATATCTATGTACTATCATTTTTTTTCTATGTATAGTATTTACTATTTTATTGCTCTACATCTTATATTACAAAGATCATTTTCTCCCTTTTATAGATAAACTAACTACATGCTGGTTTGCTGCAGAACACTGCAAAAGCAGAGGGTAAGAGACAATCAGGGGCAGCTCAAGATAGGGTGACACCTGGAGCAGGCTGACCATCCCAGCTACTCCCTGGGAAAGCTGCATTAACCCCCTTCTCCGGGTCAGGCTGCCTCTTCCTCCCACACCTCACCAGCACAGCCATCCAGCCTCTGTGCTGCAGCTCCAGGGAGGGCAGGTCACCAGGGGCCACTGCCCTACAGGGATGGGGATGAGGTTTATTGTGCTGAGCTGCTTTCTCTGCTGTGAAAAGGGAAAGA
>NW_008240030.1:172575-207412 GCF_000691975.1 Corvus brachyrhynchos | reverse complement strand
GCGGTTGCTTTTTACACATGGGAGTGGGGAGATGGCCTAGAGCCAGAGCCCAGCTTGAATTCTTTCCCCACAGGTGCTGGGGCAGGACCAGCCTGGCATGGGGCTCCTCCCCACGTCCTCAGCAGTGCACAGAAACCCAAAAATGGGCAGCACATTTATTGCATTCGTCTGAACGATCTGTGCTCCACAATATACTTGCTAAATATTTTATCACTTCTGATTAATTGATGGATTTTTAATCTTTAAGTATGCTTATGTTCAGTTCTAAATTCTTGGCAAGAAACAAAGGACTGACATAGTTTAGTAACCTGCACTCTGTGAACACTGTACCCATCTCTTCTCATAAATGAGACTATCACCTTCCAAATCACAGCAACAATTTCAATTAATTGAATTTTTCACTGAAATATTCTAAGATACTTGGCACTTCTGAGGCACGACTTGCCCAAGATTTCTATGTATGTTACAAACATGAAAGAATGTCTGCAATACCTACTACATACAGTAGCTTGGGGCTCCTTCACTCCACACCACAGGGAAGGTAAGATAAAAAAAAACACTGCTTGTACATCCTTAGCCTGCACAATTAATGAGCTGAGACCAAAGCTCCTCTTAATCCCCGGTCTCATATCTGATTGAAGTACATTGGGGATAATTCTTTTTGTCTTTTTTAAACTTGT
The DNA here is from genome assembly GCF_000691975.1 of Corvus brachyrhynchos. Classification (NCBI taxonomy): domain Eukaryota; kingdom Metazoa; phylum Chordata; class Aves; order Passeriformes; family Corvidae; genus Corvus; species Corvus brachyrhynchos. Next base: position 206,732 of record NW_008240030.1, on the reverse strand, counting down.
TAGTACATACAGCTAGGATGTATCTTTTTTTGTAAAAAAGAATAAAACCAGCCAAAGAAAACCCCACAGAGCAGCAAATGGGACCCAGTTTCCTTCTGTTTACCACCTTACTGTGTTCCAGACGGACTGAAAGAGAATTAATTTATTCTATGGTTTGAGGGGGAATTGGAGTTGGCTGCTGGTCCATAACCATATTTATGTCGACAGCTTTTGGGAACTCTCTGCAAGGTCTGCTGAAAAAGAACCAAAATTGATAAATAATCACATTATGTTCTTGAACATCATATTTTTGCAGGGGTTTGTTTGCCTGCTTTAACTAAGACAGTTTCTTCATAGAGAACAGACTCTCACAGGATAATCCATGTGATCACAGCCTCAACTGTGTATACAGAGATGGCTTTGATTAGTCCTTTTATCAGTATTCCTGGAGATCGGGTAGGATTTGTACACATGGTGAGAGACACCATCAGCCACAACCAGCATGCAATATGGACAGACACAAGAGACAAGGGATGGAGAAGCAAGGTCCATGTCCCTGTTGTACAAACAAGGAACAAAGATGCTGAGAAACAGCAGCTTGGGATGTGCAGAAAAGCCCCATGAAACCCGTTCACCTTGGAACATTCATGTCAGCCTGGGAACCAACCACTCCTGCCAGCGTTTGCCACAAAGCGAGCGTGACCCAGAGCACCATCCACAAGCACCCACACTTCCTACGCCCCACGTTGCAACTTTCAGGTATTTACACTCGAGTTCTGCCATTTTTACTACCTCATTGCTGAGAGGCTCCCCCCCAGGAGAGTGGCTGGCACCATCCCACATCATTTTCAGCCCTCCCTCCCACTGCCATGAATACCCAGGCTGATGTGGAGTGGCCCCCCGGGTGGCAGCCACTCTGATCCACACTACATGAATAGAGAAACATCCTTTGACTGAGAAATGAAAGCTGACAGTCAGTCGGACTCCTCCTGTACTCATCTGCACAAGCTTTCACATCCAATACTACTTCAAATGCAGAAATTTAACTACAGGGCTCTTCACTTTCATTTGGAAAATAAAGCTGCAGCTCTGTATCCCTGCTCCTTATTTTGAGTCTGGGTTTGTTGGAGGCATTTCTGTTGTTGTTCTGCTTTACTCAGGGCACTCCTGACTAACTGCTCCAGATCCAGCAGCACAGGCTAAGCAGGTGATTTCCTTCCTGCAGAACATGGTGCCATGATGGAGAACAGTGATTCCATCTCTCTGAGCTTATGGCTGAAGCATTTTGGAGACAATTCCTCATGTCCCTGAGGGCAGATGAAAATGATTCATTGTGTGAAAGTGCTGTTATCCCACTACTACCACCGTGCTCTTACTTCACTACTAATTGATGCTTGGAGCAGTGATAACGAACTCTGCAATGAGCTGGTTCACCTATCCCTTGGCCAGGACAGCTGGAGAAAGGTTATTAAATGGGAAGATGTATGAGGGGCACAAGAACTGAGGAACAGAGCAATGCATCCAAGCAAAAAACATCTCTGCAGTCTCCTCAACCTGATGTAGAAACACTCAGATACTCAGAAGAGTGCTCACACCAAAGCAAACTGCACAGAGCTAAGAAGTTCCCACCAAGTGATATAATGATCCCTGGGCAGGCTGCCCTGCTGAGATACCAGGGATAGAGATCCAGCTGCTAGGAAACCAGTTCGATTTGCTGCACACTTCAACCAAAGGAGATAGGAAGCAGAAACATATGCTCCATCAAAACCAGAGTCACAGCAGGACTCTGAAGTAACCATATGGTAACTGCTTTTAAATATAAAGTGAAGGGCATTCTATTAATGTTGATGTAATGCTGTAATCTCTAGTTTATACTCTTATTGATCTTGGATGCTTGCAAAAATAATTGAAGCAACAGTGAATATATTTCCAGTTTTGTTGCTCATTCAGCTCTGTTTCATGGTTCTTTGTAGGCAGCTACAATTTCTATGCGTATATTTTTTATCAGATGTATGCTTTTCCCATTTGCTCATCAATTATGTGCATTAACTCCTTAATGACTTGCAGCTTGAAATCTGCAAGTCCTGCTTGCCCTATTTTCAGTTTTGACTGGCACAGTCAAAGAAAGAAGTTGCAAAGTAATAGCATTAATAAAGATTTATAAAATCTGCAAATTAAATTATATAAGTCTTCACCAAATGAAGCTTCTTTTACTGGACTACGAAATGTATGTAAAGTCTTAGCACATTCTAGAAACACATACAGCAGCACAATTATTCCATAGATGTAAATTGACTGAGCAGAGCTACCTTGACTTTGATCATAGAATTACAGAATGGTTTGGGTTGGAAGGCACCTTAATACAGATTCTCTGGCAGCTCATATTTATATCAAAATGCTTTAATCAATACTTAGCAGCTAAAGCAGCCACTGTCACAAAAACATGCAAAAATGGATTTGTACAACCTACAAGGATGATGCAGTACCTGAAATAATTCCAGGGGAAAAAGAAATCTTACATCCTAAAAACATCTTTGGGCAAAGACTTTTTTCTTTTGTGGCAGCAAACTGCTTAGAGGGAGAAATGATTTCTTGATTTGCCAACATAATGCTCCTGTAGGAATGAAGCTGCAAGCTGACCTAAAGGGAAAAGTCAGCACGAGTTCACGCACCATTGTTTGAAGAGCAGACCTACTTGCACAGCAAAACTGCTGCTTCAAATCCACAAATGGCAGCCAGACACATGCTAACACAGCAGTTTTATGACATAGGAATACATTAACATTTATCAAACCAAACCACAATTAATTGGGTGCCACCAGAAAAAAAAGCTTTCCTGCCCACAGTGGAACAAGAAAAGATCTCCTGTGGATTTGTGCCCTACATCCATTCACACACTTCCATCCATCATTAACAGTCCTTGCTCTTTGTCCTTCTCAGGGACATATTCCCAGTAATCACTCCCCCTGCCTCATTCCCCATTTCCCCCAAACCCCTGAAGACTTAAACCTTGCTACTCCTGTTGACACCCCTCTCCCTGGCAGTATCTTTATTTCCCTTAAACTATCCAGCATTTCTTCCACATGTTCTTGAACAACCTCCAGGATCCTCACCACAGCCTGAGGTTGCATTTCCCTCCTGGAGAAGACCAGTTTGAACACCTTCCCTCCAGACAGCCAGCGACCTTCATCAGCCTCACTGAGCCAGTTCTAGAGATTGGATGCATCTGCTCTGCCTTCAGGTGGATTTGAAACCGGTAAATGGGTTCTAAAGGTACTGGAAGGAGGTAGAGGAGAAAAGATGAACTAGCAAAAAAAGAAGGAACAGAATTATTCAAAACAAATTTAAGTTCTTTATGAAAGTAGCTTAAATACACAAAAGAAGGTGAAGCAAAGGTGAATCGGTCACACAACACTTCCCAGTAAAACAAAAGCACATCAGGAGAAGGGAGGCTCCCTGAGCACAAGGCTCAGAAGAACTGAGAAGATTCCAGAAACAAGGTTTTCTGAGATTTCACATCCACTGCCCTAAAGAGTATGGCTCCTACCCTGTTCCACAGGATTTAGCAATGTGTTGCTGTACTTCATTCATGCGAGAGACAGAGTATTTGCAATGACTAACTTTGAAGGTTTTGTGTACTTTTACTTAGAAATATTCAGCTTGTTCAGCCACTTTTTTTGTCATTAAGGCTTATCTGTTCTGAAGCAGTGGACTGTGCCTATCTTGAATCTTTTCATCATCTTCGCAGTTCAGCTCCTCATCAGCTGAGGAGGATTTTTGCTGGAGGAGATGGCTTGTGACATCCCACAAAGTGGCAATCCCATACATACATCTCTGTCAAGGTGCAGCTTGACAAAGTCCAGCTCTTGAGCCTGTTTCATGTCACAAAATGGAACTGACGATAAGAGAAGGGCAAGAGGACATTTCTGTTCTTTGGCTACTGGCAAGTAAAATCCAAAGACTTATCTGGGACTTATCAGCCCCCATGACTCTGCACTGGCCACTGCCTCTGTGCATGATCCAAAGGCACTGCTGGAGTCACCCCCGGAAACAATTCCGCCTCTGCTGGCACCGAAAACTGAAACCCATGACACCAATGGGGATGGTTTTGGGTGTTCACAGCAGTACAGGAAAGGGAAATTAAATCCAAAAATTAAGTGGAATTTCTACTGGAGCGTTCGCCACCTTCCCCGTCTGTTTGACTTCAGAGCACAGACCTTCATGCTTTGAACTCCAACACAGAAAACCACACCAGGAATTCCTCCCTGTTAATGGCAGAAAGCCATTGCTGGTGGTTGTCTGGGATTAGAGCTTTCTTGAAACTACCTACCTATGGTTTAGATTTACATCTAACAGTCTTCAGCAACAAACTTTTCTATAAGGTTCAAAAATCATGCATTAAAGCACAATAAACTTACTATTTTAAATGTATTCCCAATTGCATCAACTGACTGTTTACTTTTCCCTTAGTTCCCCAGCATGGTCTTAAAAATAAGAAGGATTTATCCAGGTTAGAAAGTTCCCACCTTATTGATATGGGGTCCCCAGCATAAGAAGGGGTGGGCCTCTTGGAGCGAGTCCAGAGGAGGCCATGAAGATGATCAGAGGGCTGGAGACCCTATGCTGTGGAGACAGGCTGAGAGAGCTGGGGCTGTTCAATTTGGGGAAGGGTCTGGGGAGACTTCAGAGCCCCTTCCAGTACTTAGAGGGGCTACAAGAGAGCCAGAGAGGGGCTTTGAACAATGGCATGCACAGAAGAGGAGGGAGTGGGTTTAAACTGACAGAAGGCCAGTTTAGGTTAGATAGTAGGAAGAAATTCTTCCCTGTGAGATAGGTGAGGCACTGGCAGAGGTTGCCCAGAGCAGCTGAAAGTGTTCAAGACCAGGCTGGACAGGGCTTGGAGCAACCTTGGTCTAGGGAAGGCGGCCCTGTTCCTGGCAGGGCGTGTGGAACTGGATGATCTTTAAGGTACCTTCCAACCCAAACCACTCCATGATTCTGTGATTCTATGTAACTCAAGAATTTGCATGACATGCTCTATCTGTAGGATGCAATGAACTTTGTTGTGAGCCTACAGACCATCTACATCCCTTCTGTAGCACCCCAAATTCCCCAGCAGCAGCACATTTTACTAGGCTGACTATATCAAGCTATATTTCCTCTGATCACTGAGCAGTCATCAGCCAGAAGAGATGGGAGACTCCTGTGAGCTCCTGGGTGTCACAAGCTGTGAGACTGCTGGCTTCAACTGGGAGCTGCCACCAGCTTAACACGATAGCCTAAAGGAAGGAATATATTCTTCCTGTAGGAAGAGTTTCTAAAATGCACACTTCTGCAAAGCCAGAAGGCTTTTGATGTGTTTGAGGTTCTGGGGGAGAGAGGGCTGTCAGCAGCAAGAGTCCAAGCTGTACCTGCACTCCATGTGGATGCACTCTTCACATGCTGTCCCTGGAGGTGGCTTCCTCTGCTGCTCTGGCAGCTGCTCAGTACAGCCCTGGAAGGAGCCACGGTCTGGCAGCAGATGAAACACTGCTCCCTGGAAACACATTTCTGCCAGCCTGGGGCTCAGCCTCTGCAGAAATACCCCTGCTATCACTTCTTGTTCTTGCTGCTGCTACAGTAGCACAGTTAAATTGATTCTTAGTGTTATTAGCTCAATACATCCACAGGTTTATATGACTTGGGGGGGGGGGGGGACAGGAATTATGGAGAAAGAAGAAAAAGGCTTTCATTGATTGGGTTGTTAGCTTACTGTGAAGATAAAATATGCACATTCTCTATTAGGCCTTTGTTGGCCATGCATGGAGCACAAAGAACTAAAAAAGCACTAATTACTAGGAGCTAAGATTAGTCTCTCCTGGCCTGTGGTAAATACAAAGGTGAGTTTTAATAGCAGAGCAAGGAGATTAAGCAACATGAATTCTGACAAGAGCCATAAGAAAAAGGCGAGTAAATTACCCCTTGTGATCTAAAAATATAAAATGAAGAATTCATTATGGCTTCCCATGAAAAAGCCACAGCTTCTTTCTTCATAAAAATTCAGCCTTGGACAAAGAGGCACTTATCACATCTATTCTGCACTTGCAAAGAAACTGTACACTGATCTCCAAAATTCCCGAGTCCTATGAACTTGTGATCAGGAAAGACATTTGTCAAGCATTAGCCCTGCTGCCTAAGTCAATACCCTCTGGAGCTCGTGGTGTGTATTTCCTTTCAGTGCCTCAGTTCCACTGACACCGGCTGCTGTGTCATCGAACAAAAATGCCACACAAGAGGGAAGCACGTGGCCTACCTCTGAACATTTCCCTTCTAAACACTTATTGTTTAAACTGAAAGAGCTCAATCATACAGACCAAGCACAGCTAAGAACAACCATAAATATGCAAGGGTCTCAGCACAAGGGATAAAGGCATGTTATGTGGCTATGCAACAGTTCTGGTATAAGGAATAGCCACACATAAATATATATATAAAAAATACTTTAGACTCTAAAGAACATCTTGCTTCTAAAAATTGCCATGTATGACAAAGTTCAGCAGTTTTGGAGAATCTGAGCTGTGCTAACCTACAGGCAGATGGAAGCAGAGCTGGAAGCAGGCTCAGCAGGGTAGAAGAGAGGGAGAAGCAACAAGGCAGGTTGCAGAAGGAGAATATTTTAATTTTCCAGCAGCAAACACATTTTTTAGCATCTTCACAGATGTTGGCCAATTTATACAGCTCATGAGAAATATAAGCTAGAAAATAATCTGGAGCATTTGGAACAGTATTCAGCTCTTGTGTATGGTGCTCATTTCCCTTTGAGTCTGTTCAGTAAAGTTAATGAAGCACTAACGAAGCTGGTTTCCTTTGGCTTTTTGTTTAGTGTTAGAATTGCTGGAGTTCAGTAAAATGTGAGCTTCCTTTAACTTACATTTTGCTTGTTTTTATGTGGTAGATGCACTGACAGGTTTAAGAGAGAATGGCCTCCTATTGCAAATTTTCTGTTGGCAAAAAGCACTAATCCTAGAGCTCACCAGGACATAATGGTTAAAAGAGGCCAAAAGAAAAAAATAAAATAAAATAAAATAAAATAAAATAAAATAAAATAAAATAAATTCAGGAGGTCTGAGGAGGACTGGCGCAAGGAAGCTGGAAAGGGAAGGCAAGCAGGAGAAAAGACCACCAGAGTGAATTAAATTGTGCAAGTCCCACTTCCCCAGATTAAAATGGATGACTTTGGAAGGGATACAAGGTTATAATGAGGAAAGCTAAAGGAGACAAACCAAACCCACACATAACTGATAACAATAACTCAAGGTGAGTGCAGAAAAATGTTTTCTAATTCATGATTATTTATAGGCTAAAATAATTTCTCTCAAAAAAAAATTGTCAATTGGAATGCTGGTTTTATGAAATAGACCATCATTAACAGAGAAGCATATTCAATATTGTTCTCCAAGCTTTCTGTGGTGAAGATTTCTTTCATGAGGCTACAGGAAATGAAGAGGATTCAATACTTCTGCAATCTTTTCCATGGCTTTGCTACTGACTTATAGCATAAGGCAACAGAAGTTAAATCTTTTCACTCCAGAGCTCCCAAAGCAGTTTTCTTGTCTAAGTCACATCAACCTCATTTAAAAAACCTGCTGGCTTTGCTTCATTTTCATTCCCACCAACATGATGTTCCTCTCAGACAGAAAAGCAAAATGCAGCTACTCAAGGTAGAACATTGAGAAACAAGGGAAGATTCAGCCTGAACCTCACCAAAATGTCCATGCCCTCACTAACATTTAAAGTGTACACAAAAGGCAATAAACACCTACTTCAAAAATACCAAATAACCAAAAATACCAGTCAGCTCAACACAGCCAGCAGGCCAAAAGACAAACTGGCATGGAACAGAAGAAAATCACTTTGGGATAAAGTTGTGTCTTTCTCATAGGAAATATAATTTAAAATATAATTTTTTAAAAAATCAACAAAAACTCCTTTTGGTTTTTTTTTCCAAATATATACTAATAATGTTTTCCTATGTTTTCTCTCTTTAAACAGCCTGTCCTTTGCATGCACTCACATAACTGACTTCTGCAAACAACCTCCTTCCTACAGCACATTCCTGCTTTCACTTCTCTCCCCCACATGAAATCTCTCTAAAAACTCATCACCTGGATGATTGTGAACCTCACAGACTTGAGACAAAACTGTCTCAGCACAGGTGTCCGCTGTGCCTACCAGACAAGAAGATGCCAATCAAGAATTTGCCAGGCTCACCCACTTCTTCAGCTGCCTTGCAGGTATTTCCAATTAGAATAAAATCATTGAGTTCAAAGCTCTGTGTAAGTGGCTTTCTTGGTTCACTGAGATGTTTTTGACGTTCACAAGCTGAGAGTTGGTTCCATTTCTGCACCTCTTCCCCGTCGCAACTTTCCAAAGCACATGAAGTGCATTCATTTCCATACATTAGCCAGCATCCTCTGGACAGTATTCTGCCTCCATGAAATTGATTTATTAAAACTCACTAACAGCAGTTTAGTAAAAGAAAGATGTATTTGGGGCACAAATAGGAGAAGCAAATAAGAGCAGAATAATTCTTCTGCCTCTTCATCACACCTTTCAAAAAAACCCCAGAGCATTCATCAAACAAAGAATGTGTCCTCCCAGTAACAGTATATTCTTCATACATATGCACACTTACTCCAGACTATAGTTAATTATTTCCCCGGAAAAATTATTTCTATGCAAATTTAAATAATGTTCATAGCTTAGTGAAATGAAACACATGCACAGAGAATAAGAGTAGTCCCAGACATCCAGACCAGATGCTAATATTTCTCATTTGTTAGGAAAAAAACGGAAAGTGTATTGCAGAAAAATAGAGAAAATGACACCATTTATAGATCTGTAAGCCTGAGTAGATGCAGGAAGTCCTGAACCACACAACTGGGGGTATCTGACCACCTTCTTATGAGGTATTGAAGGCAATGCCCACATTGCAGTACATAAAAACAAACATAAACCCAACCCATAAACTCCTCACTCCTGAAGTCCCACTGCAAATGTAAACCTTGACAAAGTAGAAGGGCAGCACTTTGTGAGAATTTAACATTTTTTCTTACAAGTATCCTTCATACAGGTGCTCACAATTTCACTGCAGTAAGCACAGCCTATGCAAGCAAGCACTGATAATGGTTGCTTAAATACATGTTCTTCCAGCAACTGCAATAAGGGGATTTAAATACAGAATTCATCAAGTGATCTATGATTCATTTCTGCATCTCAATCTAAGCACTGAAAAGCTTCAGCCTTCATTTTTCTCAACAAATGTGCAATTTGATGCAGAAATGAATATTCAGCTGATGAAGTGAACAAAAGCATCTTAGAGAACACCAGACTGCAAATGCTGCTCTGTTTTGGGAGCCAGAGAGTGGCAGATAATGACTCTCTTGGTCTGTCATCGCTGGGAGCATGGGGAAGGCTGGAGACGAAACAACAACCATGCCAGCAGCCAACCCAGGGCATAAATAATGCCCCACAGACCCAAATGGCACTGCATGAAATACCACTGCAGCAGACACATGGCAGTGCCAGCCCCACACACAGAATGTGATTAAGCCAGGACTTCTGAGGAAAATGTGCATTTTTAGTGAACATCCCAGTGACCTGGAAAAAGTAATGACCATCCTGATTTACCCCTACAAGGCAGGGAGCACTTGTGACAGTTCACACGTGCTGCTGGCAAAACAACAACTTTAAGCAGGAAATCCTGTGCAAGTATGTCCTAATACAACTCCATACATACTTTCCAGTTTCTCCTGGGCGGCACAAAAAGGGTTTTTAAACAGAAGTCTGACCAGAGACACTGAAATTCTGCATGATGCACAGTTCTACACAATATTTACACCCAAGAATCAAGCCCATGGCAGACACACAGTAATGAAGGAAAAAGCAGAAAGTGATCTTAAATTAAAAGGCTCGAGACAAAATTATTCCAGCTGTTAAAACCAGGTTTAATTTTATTTCTGTCATGCTGCACTGGATTAAGTAGCTTGAAGTGTTCACATCACGAGGTGAAGATGCAAACAGCTTGCTCAGGACAGTTTGAGTCTTTGAAGGTGTCAGTTACAAAACTGGGAATAATTTTGTCCCATCAACTCTTCTCCATATTGTGTCCTTGAGGAATCCCCCCAGAACAACACACACCAATGAGCAACACAGGATCACTTTGTTTCATGCTGAAAGTCAACAGTCTTTTGAATTCTAAGAGCATCTCATGTACCTTAGGAGACGACATAATTAATGGGGTTTTCTTGCCTTTTAACTTGAAAAACCTTGAGAGTGCAGGTCCAGGCCACACAAAGGGGCACACTCTCAATCATTAGGACTTTTAAAAGCACCTCAGATTAGACACAGATTAAAAAAACCATCCAAAACTACTAGACATTGCAGGAATGTTTACAGATACGTGTGCATTTACAATATACTGCATTTATAAACATCTCCTGTTGGCCAAAATGGAGAGTTTGAGATTGAGAAAACAGTATTAGATTTCATTAGGCTGGTCCAATAGACAGGGACTGGTATAACAACCTGTATTAGTGTTATGTGGATTTTGTAACAGTTTTGGAATGACTCAGTAATTATTAACAACATTCTTCAATTCTTTATTAACATTCTCCAGAGATCCTAAAAACCTATTTTTAGAAGCATGAAGGCATATTCTATTTATTTGAACTCACTACTTCTAGGTCTACCTTATTCATTCACCACAAATGAAGGAATCTTTGCTAAGTGACAATATGCACATTTAAAAAAAAAAAAAAGGAAATAAATCAAGCTTACTCTAAATCCTTGCAGTTATTTAGCTGCCTTACTCTCCATGAATTTCTTAAGTGGTGTAATTGCCACTGACCTTCCCTATCGTTGAAGGCCCTTAAACATTCAGGGAAGGTCAGAGCCAGTAAATTGCCAGCACCCTTGACTGAAGCACATTGATCAAGGCCAGTTTAGTACTTGCTTAGTTTAGCAGATAAAGTGTGGCAGTCAGCATTTCTAAATAAATTATACGATTTCCAGATAGTGATGTACGATTTTCATAAACATGATGACTCAGCATCTGAAAGAGAAGAAAACAAAAGAAAATCCCAGGAGTTTTAAGAGAGGCCAAAGCATAATTTAGCCTATCTTTTTACCACATTAAAAATTCCCTAAAGAATTGGGTAAAAAACACCTTAAAACAGCACCACTAACAATCAGGATGGTTTGGCACAAACCGAAGACACAAGTTGCGTAAAAGTACAAGAGACTGAAGTTTGCAGCCCTGCTGTGGAAACACAAATGCTCTGTTCAAGTATTTGATGTGATGCTATATTTAGAAACTATTAAAAGATGAAGCTCTGAAAAAGACATTTGAAGACTCACTTTATTTACAAGTGGCAATTTGCTTTTCTTTTGAATAGACGAGCTTTAAGATCAGGTGAATTCCAAAAAAGATTGTGGTTTCTAGTTTTATTTGGCATGTCTTTGTTAGTGTTTCCAGTAGGTGTATCTCCAGTTACCTGTCACTGTGTGATAGCCCACTCTGCTCTTTGTTATGATAGCCTGACCCCAAGAGATGTCTATCTAAAATTCAACCTTTTTTTTTTTAAATTTACATAAAAACAAAATTTGCTGTAAGTTTTGAAAACAGCTGTGTTAGCACTGACAGCCATTCCTGGCTGGGACCAATTTTCCCTACGCAGTTTACCAGCTCCTGCCTGGAATTTTTGCTTGAATTAAAGACAAAAAAAAGGAGGTTTACCAGCCAGGTTTAGCTGCTGTGCTAGCAAAGTCCCAAACAACAAGGTGCAACAGGCTTCATAAACTAGAGTAAAACTCCCACCACAGACATGGCTGCAGCTGGAGCCACCCATACCAGACACCAGAATTTAGTTGTGAAGGCTTCAAAAACAGCCAAGACGAAACCGTTTTCTCATTTGGCACCAGAATATCCAAAGATGAGGTGAATCCAGAGAGAACTGGCTTTGCATTGCTTTGCTGCTCACATGAGGGCTTGTTTTAATGGGTACTCCCACTATTCAGGTCCTGTATCCCTTTTGATCTTCCCACCTCACTGGCCACGAATCAGAGGATGTCCCAGCACCCCTTCAGCAAAGGAAGATGCTGTAGTGGGCACGGCAATGAGGTGGCAGAGCACACTCCTAAGACTTGATTGCTTTTCCCATCAGAAGCACCAGTTTTAGTGTTAGGCACCACAGCCTAACAGGAGGAACAGAAGCCAGCTAAGGAAATTAGCTGAGAATTTATTTGTTGAGGATTTAATCCAATAAAAGCCAAAATACTTTACTCCTTTGTATTAAACTACCGAAGTTATAGATGAGAAATGTTATTTAAGAACATGGTACACTCAGGTGCCTTGCCATGACTGCATGCTACTCATACATAGTTGAATTCAATAGCAATTGTTTCTTGGTTGCTCCTTAAAATCTTACTATCTCCTTATTTCTGTGGCAACTGCTGCCATTCATTCTGCAAATTCCTGTCCCTTTCTGCTCATTTGACTTGACTGTATGAAAGAAACTGCCAACTTTTATTATTCAGGTAAAGGGACAGTAATGCAGAGAGAGAATTTAATTATTTACTGTGTTTCATATTGAATTGGGGAGACTCAAACTGATCCTCCTATGCCTAATGATGTGTTTATTCCTATTCCCCTGTAAAACCATTTATTAAAATTTCCAAAGCTTACTGCAAAGTATTATATAGTTCTAACAGCTTTAGATAGGAAAAGTGAAGTGAAGGTAGGTGGGTTACTTGGGTTACTAGACCCGCTGTGTTTGATGTGAAAAATAATGCCTTGTGTTTATTTATTTGACGTAAGCTGTTCCTACTCATTCGCAGCTTCTGCGTCACATCCTGCTGGTAGCGTCCTCTGCCAGCTGCACTTGCAGTCACAGTTCATACATGACCAACAACAGAAGGTTAACTTTGGGACAAGAGTAAGAAAAGTACATCTTGCCTAGAGCTAGATAAATTTCACACCACCATTTTGCAACACCACCGAGTCTGAAGAAGAGTGTGTCCCACAGCCTCTGCTCCTCACCTCATCTGCTTTTCTCCAAAACAGATGCTTCAACGAATACTGCCAGGATTTACCTGTGTGCCAGGCAGGAATGCCAAACACTGCTGCTGCAGAGCCAGGTGTGGCACTTCTGTGATGGTCAGAAAGGTCCATAGGGAAGAAGGGAGCACTGTCCTCTTTCCGAGGCAGAGATGAGGCCACGACTCAGGAATGCACCTGAGCACATGCTCACTTTTAAGTAAATCTTCAAATAACAATTCAATCAAGAGGAAGCAAAGGGTGCAGATGTGCTTCACCAAGCATGCGTAATATTTCCTTCCCAAAGGTCAAGTTTGGACCTTTCCATGCTTTTTAGCTCCACTGATACCAAATGTTTTTTCAGGCAATTGCATTTAGTTAATTTCATACGGTGAAGGGCTGGAATACAAACATGGCATATCTGCTAACTTCTGCAAGGTGCCCTTCCTCTTGGAACTGTAGATTTCATATTTCAGATATAGTAAAAAGAAAAAATAGTGTTAATAATTAAAAAAAAAATCATTAAACCATTACATTTGAAGATTCACTGTCATTTGACAGGACATTCTCCAGCAGATGATTAAAATCCAAGGGATTTACCAGACACTTGAGGTGAAAACTCATACCAAGTCATAGGAATGGGAATAAACCTAAGACCAAAAATCACATCCAGAAATCTACAGACCTGTAAACTTTTGGTTGCAGTATTTGATGGAGAGGTTTGCTTTTAAAAAAATCCATTTAATTCAAATCTAGAGGCAAACCATCAATGTTGAAGTTTCTCAAAGCCTGAGGTTTCTTCAGACACAGGTTTTGATCACTGTCTTTTGTCAGACATGGAACTTACTGAAAGACGACATTTTTCAAGACAATCTGACCAAGTATTAAGCACCATAAGTGGATTTTGCCTACAGGTCAACAAGTCATAATTTAGGAAAAAAATCAAATACCACAAGCAATAAAAACTCAGTTTTAAACTATTCAGATTTCTTCAACTTGTAGAGAGAAACACAATGGAGTTTTCCACTTGGGGAGGTCAAAGTTTTACTTATCCTAATGACTGTCACTGTTCTGCCTCCTGTTCTGAAGAATGTAAGAGCTACTACAACTTTCCATCTAGCAAGTGATGGGCTTCAGGAGAACCCCAGTCCCCTGGAAAAAGTTACGATTTACCAAAAAAACAGAAAACAGTCTCATTCAGAGATTAAAAAAGCCCAATACCCAAGTCAGACCCTCAAGCCCACAGCAGTCCATCCCTTCATACAGATGACTAAGCATCAAGGACTAAGCATCAGCAGTGCAGACCTGGTGGAGCTGCCAGCTCTCCCCGTATCAACACCTAGTACGTGGATGCTCCAGGATTCCAGATAAGCCTCAGGGAACATCAAGATAAGAAAATAGCTCTCTTCCTCCCTAGCGAACCTTCTGTCATCTTGACCACAGAAAGCAAAAGGTTCTCCATGGACATACAAATATAAAACTTTAACCAGTTAGCAAATTGAAAATGTAACAAACAGATCTGAATATTTACATTTGGAGATATACACCCAGTGTGTATGTATCTTGGAACAGATTTGTAAATGTTTCCACTGTGTACTGCTTGTAAAATTTCAGGGTTTGGAAAAGTGCCCTGGCTGCTATGTCACTGCCTCTGCTGCCAGGGTAAGAAGGGGGCTAATAAAACAAGCATTAGCAGGAGAGCACAACGTGAGAAGCAGGTTTGGTAGAAGGGAGGCTGCCCTCAGGTTTAATGCTTTTCAGTATCAACGAGGAGAGGGGAGGAGAGAGGAGAGAGGCGCAGCAGGAGAGAGAGGAGAGAGAGGAGAGAGAGGAGAGAGGAGATGAACAGCAGGTGGCTTGAAAAATGATATATTCAGACTGATGACAATTTTTCACAACAAAGATATCACAACTAGAAAGAGATGCTGAAAGCCCAACTTACATTTTATTGAACATCTGCTGTGAAAGATGTTCTTCCAGCACAATTAAGATAAATTTTTAGAAGTCAAATTTTAATTAAAAGACCATAAAACTCATGAGGTCTAAAACTTGAGTAAGGCTTATTCCATGTTTTGGTTTTTGTTGCATTTATCCTCATTAAGTGTTTTCAAAAATGTATTGTATAAGTGGCTGTGCAGATGCAGGAGGCAGCACTGGAAGCTACCTCCATTTTAGGGAGGATTATGGCTGGGAAGACGCCATCAGCATCTCTTGAGCCCCCCCATAACCCCACATGGCATTCTCTTTTCCCAACAACATTACAAGACACAATTTCCAAGCTTCCACAGTTTCCAAGCTGCCAGACTTTCCAAGTTTCCACACGATGTGTGGAGCACTGCAAGCGCTCTGCTTGTGTTGGGTGGACGTTGTAGCAACCCCTGATTCTCACCTGGGCAGCAAGGTTAATACAGGCTTTAAGAGTTGAGTGGTAGTGGCTTATTCCTGCAAATAACAGAAGACTCCAGGTCCTGTTATAAGGACAGTAAAGTTTCACTTCCATTCATCCCAAATGTGTTACAAAACATTTTTGTCCTCATTTCAGCTACATAAGCAAATTGTGACACAGTGTATTGAAGACCACACAGTTTTTTACAAAAAGGATCCTTAATTCAAATGGACAACAGATAAAAAAAAGAGTCTTTAAAGTTTCTAAATTGTTTATGATAAATAACTATGTGCCTGTACAAGTTAATTTCATGATAAAAAAATATTGGACAAGAATCAGTAGAGTTGCACAAGGAAGCAAACATCATCCAACACACGTACAGAGGCCTATCAGAAAATTTTCCTTTGCTTTTCTACACCCACTCATGCGCAATTCACTTTGTTTTCTTTTTAAGCAAGGAGAAAACAGCAAGAGAGATAGCATTAATCTTTGCTTGACTAATTCCAGATCTGTAGATGACCTCTGTACACACTTGCAGTTAAAACTAGCACACCAATTCCACTGGAGAAGCATTAAACACAGTGATTTTACAGAGATTTATACACCAAAATAAAACCAGAGGAAAACCAGAAAGGAAAACTCTGTTTTCTATGAAACAGAGTTGCTTCACTGTGTCTGCAATATGAGAGGATCTACACCACCTACACAGAAATGGGATGTTAAAGTCTATTTCATCCAATTATAATGTGCATTTGTGGAGCACTATAAAGTCAGAGAGCTGATGACTCAAATATGGAAAAACAGTAACACTTCACACCCTTGCACCCTGGTCAATGGCATTTTGCACATGGGCCACTACTACCCTTCACTGTCCTGCAGAACATGAGACTTAAAAGGTCTCATGTTAAACCAGCAATTTCACCTTCAATTCTTTATTCTCCCTGCACTTGGGCTAGCACAACCACTACCCACAGAACAGATCCTGTCTTCTCAGCCCCTTGCTCCTGCCCTGTGTCATTCCCCTCATCACACCAGAACATGGAGAGCCAGGTGGCAAACGAGAGCACCTAACCCAGCTGAGAGAAGACCAAAACACAAAAATCCAGCAATTTCTCTTGGATTACTGTTACCTTGTCTCAGTTCCTCAGCCCACGTCAACACTCAGCTGCACATACCCTCATGCTAGCACAGTGGAGGAGGCAACAAGGAATGTGAACAGGATGCCAGGGAAGGTGGGACTTTTCTCTTGGCAACACCACAAGCTTATGCCAGTTCAGAGCAACTATTATTTAAGGCCATAATAATTGCAAGATGAAGTATCTTTTCAGATGTGTTGGTTTGGTTTCCTACTTCCATTTTAGCCAAAAGAATAAAAAAGTCAAAGTTTAGTAAAAAAATAACCTGCTGGAATCCTTTGAGTTACTTTCAAATTAGACGTTGTTCTTTCAGCCATCACCTTCAGTGTCCCATGCACCTTCCTTGGTAGGACACCTTGAGGAAGAACAGCAAATCCTCCCAGCTACTTTTTAAAATGCAGAAGTTACTTCAACACCAAAAGGGACCCTCCAAATCACATGAAGCATGAAAGCCACGTCTCAGAGCTCTTAACTGTAACTGGTCAAAAGGATTCTTCTGGCATCTGAGCAGTGGCAGAAACCAACGCCAGCCTTATCCCAGATGGGACTACAAAACAGATTAACAAGGTTCTTTATGTTCTCTGTGTCTCATGCACATTTTATTCTGGGTGTTGCAATACTACATCACTGCAACCACTGATAGCTGCCTATCTCCAGCTGAAGCAGTTGCCCTTTGGAAGTAAAGAAATTGATGTTTTCACAGGCCAAAAATTCTTACCATTTTCCTCAGGAATGTAATTCATTACAGAGTCACTTTTAAAGTCATGTATCAGTTTGAAAAAGGATTTACTCAGCTTTCTGACACTACTATTTCCTATGCAGGCATGTATGCAAGAGCCATTCCCCTGCAGCCACACAGACACCATGACCTAAAGCTGTCATGATCTATGCCCACAGAAATGGACACATTTGCTGAACTGCCGCAGCAGTGAACACAAACCTCGTGCTGAGCAGCAAAGACATGTATTTTGCCTCCTCACATTGATGGAGGCTTTTTGAGATGGCAGTAACAGGGAGGTGAAGTTGTCATCCAGTCTCAATCACAATCAAGAGTGATATTAGTGACTTCAAAAAATGTCCCAAATTCCAGTGGACATGAACAAGAACAGTATCCGCCAAACTTTTCCCCCTTCTAATTACTTTTCTTGCCAAAGTTTTCCAAGGATTCTAGTTCTCAGAGGTGACAAGTTATTTGTACAGAGTAACAGATGTTTCTCACTAATAAAGAGGCAAATACTCATCTCTTGCAGTGACAATACTTCATACCAGTGAGCCACAGTCACAAAAAACAAAGTAGTATTGAAGTTTGGCAGACCTTAGATCTTCTATGACCTAATCAAACTCTACCAATCAGCAAACCCTTGTGAAGAACCCAGGTCTGACACAAGTGTACCAGCAGCCAATGCTTGTCCCAGTCCAAGGCCAAGCATTCAGTGGGTGTTTAGCCCCAATAAGACCCTTGTGTACAACACGAAATACACACCCCTGTCCCTGTCAGAAAGACACTGGGGAGGCCAATAACCTGGAAAATACAGAAGCAAAAAAAAAAAAGATTAAAAATTCAGGAATAAATTACTAAACACTTCAAGAAATTGTCTGCCTCCACAAATGCTACTACCTGCAGAGCAAACATATTTTCCGTGTTTTTGTGATGCCAGTGCCTCACCCGAACATTCTGTGACCAATGAGCATCTGGAAAATCATGTCCTGTGTATCCACAGTATCCAGATATGGCACAGCATGTGGAGAGGTCCGATAGCTGCAGCAACTCTAGTGTTTACCTTTTAGCTTGCTTTTAAAAACCATTTCAGTCTTCCATTAGATAATTGCAGGTTTCATATTCTCACTTTCAAGGTTTATTTTCAAAACACTTCTGTCACTAAAGCAATTTCTAAGTTATCTACTTGCCAAAAGCAATTTAGGGACTTTCACATGACAGCAGTGAAGCACACAAAGTATTATTCCCTTCTTGCATACAAAACAGTGGTATTTAACTACTTTTTCCTCTCAATATTATAAAAATAAACATGTAAATCAACCTGCTATTTTAGAACTAGTGAGAAAGTGCCTTACTACTATAATGACATTCACCTGTAGTACACTCAAGGTAAATGAGAGATTTTGCACATTCAGTACAAGGGCTCATGAAAACACATGATCCTGACAAAGTAGATAAAGAGATGTTTAGATTGAAAAAATGCATCAGACACACAGGACAAATGCTGCAATTGTATTCTTTTCCTCATGTTTAAGGAGCCAATTGAGATACTTGATTAGGTTTTCCCCCCCTCATCCTTTAACATAAAATAGCAGAAATTTTAAGTCTATATACTCTCTTTTTTTTCCCTAGGAACCTTCTTAACAGAAACCTTCCCTGAAAAGCCTTGAGAGAATCAAGCTCAGACTGAGCTGCCTCCATACTCATCCAACCTTTTAGTAAATTGTTCTTCAGATGTTAGTATTAAATAGGAGAAAATCCCTCAATTAAAACAGATATCCAAATAAAGACCCTATCGACCCTCAGATAACCTTTTTTCTTTTCTTTTCTTTCTTTTTTTTTTTTTTTTTTAAATAGAAGATGAATGTTACCTTAGGATTTAGGCATTAACAAATGTAAGACTTGTTAAAACCCATCTTCAGATAAGGATAAGGCTGAACATTTCTTGTTAAAAGGACAGCGATGTTCCAGATCAACAACTGGTTTTAAAAATAAACCCCAGGGTATTTCTAAAGGCATGTTTAGGTTGATCAGTTCTGTCTAATCCATGATAAATCAAATGTAGACCTGCTGGGGTTTGTGTGAGCACAGTATGTGTATATATGGGTTCAGAATCATCAGGGTGACATCTGCTTCATTAGGGAAACACAAAAATTGCCAGCTCATGGCTTTGATGGTGGACTCAGAGCCGGGGGGGTTGTATGAATGTCTGAGAGCCCACCCCAGGAAGATCAGGTTAGATAAGTTCAACAACCATCAGTTAAAATCCCCAGTCGGGCAGAGCAGAACAGCTCTACCTGGGAACAAATTAAAATTGAAAACTTGAAAAACTGCACTTTTTTTGCCTCTTTTGCATTTCTAATCTGGAAAGCAATTCTCCTACCAAGTATAATACATGTACTGGCTGGCTGTTGAGTGGGATGAAGACCAAGCACTTGGGAAGAGTGTCTGATAGACAACTGAGAAGTCACCTCCTGCTCCACCTCCAAGTCTGAAGGAAAGGTTATTTCTGGGAAGTCAATGCAGCATGAGCTGAGAGACACTGGCAGAGGGGAGGGATGGAAGATGCTCCCAACACAGGCACGACCAGGAAAGGAGCAGAAAGCCTGAGCAGGGTCTCCTTGAGCTCAGGCTGGTCCCACTCCAGACAGGCTCTCTGTGCACAAGTCACAGGGCAGCTGAGCATCCCCTGAAAAGCAGGGAAAGCTGCTGTAACTTCTGTCAGCTGGGATGCCCTGGCAGCCCCCTCTGAAAGCCCTGCTTGGGTAGCAATGGCAACAGTGCAAACCCTACCTAAACCTGAGCACCAGAGGGATGGGGGGATGGCCACCTTGGACACAGACCTCAGAGGAGGACAGAAACCTTTGCTCAATGCTGTGGTGAGGACCAAGGACCACAGGTGGAGGTGAACGCGGCTGTCCCCCCTCAAAACCCAAAGTACCAACTGCACCTGCAGCAGGAACCTGGTCTGCAACAAACACCTCCAGCTGAGAGGAAATGGTGAACCACATTTTCTATATTTTTTAGGTGGTATTTGTTTCTTTTTGTTCAATGATTTATTTAAAGCTGTTCTTCAGTCTAAACTTTTCTACATACTACACTGGAAACAAAAACCTGATCGCTGCTCTTTTTATAATGTACTTCAGACTTCCTTCTGCTGTCTTGGTTTTAAAAAGCCATGAAGTTATTAGTTTTTGAGGTGATGCAAAACTAAACATGCTGCTCTGAAAAAGCCTGTAATTAAGCAGGCTGTAATCATTTTTCACTATCTGGCTCCTTTTCAAAGCACACGTCATTCTTTTGTTCTTCCTGCAGTATATTCTCATGGCAGCAGCAACCATGCTGATCCTAGGCATTAATTACTGTTTAGGAGAATGGAAAGGAGGAGGGCAAAGAGAATGGAGAGAGCAAAGAAAACAACACTACACATTTCCACAAAACACCTCACAGTGATATTTGAAAAAGCAGCTTACAAACACCTACCCACACAGTGCTTGTTGGAGGATTTATCTGCTCCTTTGAAGGACCTAACCTTGTAACAATGATCTGTAGCTGCTCAATGTAAGGAAGATATTGGCATCAAAATCTATTTTTAGTTAACAACAAAAAAAAAAATTAAAATCACTGTTAAACTAATATACACATATATGTTTACAGAAACTACTTGCCTGGGTTATTCTGAAAATGCCCCAGAGAGGTCTGGTATTAATCTAAATTAAGATCTATTTCTACACAAAAGAGAATAATTAAAATTAGCCTGGGTATTAATGAGTTTCCAGTGTAGCCTCTCCAGGTGCAAGTGACAAGTTTCGGACATGTAGTGACAAGGTGCTTAATGCACATAACAAGTGGAGCCACAGACCCCTATCATGATCTTCTAACCATGAGCTACATGCTAGAGGTTTTCACATGAAGAAGCTGGAATCTGTGGAGTTGTCTTTTTATAACCATATTAATAGCTCAGTAATTATTAGTGCAGAACAGTAATTACTCAATCATTCACTAAGTCTGTTTCGAAAGATCCCCACAGCAGCCAATGTTTCCTACTCTATTCCACCCTCAGAATTGCTATTTAACTTGTATTGAGCAATATTCTCTTTGAGGTGAAGGTTGGAATGAGGCCTGGGAAAAAATTATTATTTGAAGGACATAAAAATTTTATGTGTTTGGCACTCGAAAGAGTACAGAATGATCCGAGGCCCCACAGGGTGGGATTTATGCTATCAGTGTTTGTGTTCCATATTCAGCTGATGCTCAGAGCCACATCTGCCTGAGCCAGCTGAAGTTCAAAACTAAGAGCCTTGGCTTACAGTCTCAGGTACAATAACGTGCTAATACAGCTATATATGTGTTCTAAATTGGATCTGCCTCACGCTTAACCAGCTCAGAGCAGGTGCAAAACAAGCCAAAGGTTATCTCTGAAAAATCAATACATAACTAAGTTATTTATACAGATGGTTATAAAGAAGATTTGGTGACCTTTTTCAGTGGAGGAGAACCGAAATTTTAGTGATGGTATTAAATTACCACGTTTGAGCACAGCCTTTAGGTTTCTGAGCTATACAAATGCATGCATGCAGTTGTTACATATAGGTCTCTGTTCTATGATTATATAACTTGACTGTAAGGAGAGAAACCATTGGCACAAGAAGAAACTGAGGAATCCAGAGCATCCAGGAGAAAAATCTGAAGGAAATATCATCCAAAATTCTTTCACATCTCCAGACGCTTTTTAAGGGACGCTGTAGTCCAGAATCTGGATTGAAAAAGAAACACAGATCTTGCATAATGTCTGTGTATAAATAGTTCAGAATCTGCTCTTGCATGTAGTACCCTAAATAGCATCCCAGGTCCCAGATATATTATACATAATGCATATATGTATAAAAGCACAGATGTGTATGATCACAGACAGCCTTTAAATCAAGCCAAATAGAAGCATTGTATTCTCTTGCACAGCCTGGCTTGTCCCTATCTTGACTTTCACCCGTCCTGGTGTTAGGCAGAAGGATGTGTGAGCTCTTGGTAGCTCTTGAACTCTGACGCCTCGTGGACTTGCCAGGCTCCTTTGTTTCATCTTCAGGAAATTTAATCATGTTTATGGGTAACACCAGAGTAGCAAACCTTGCAAGGCAGGTGACAGGAGGGTCTGTCAATTTACATCACAAGTCAGCAGAAGGACATTTTGCATTTCCTGATGGTTTTTATACTTAAATATCTCAACACTTTTCATCTGAAATAGATTCTAACACAACATGACCACAGCATAAAGCAGCACTGGATTTACAAGCAGCATTCCTGTGACGTGACATCCATCAAGGAAAAAAAAGACGTATTTTCTATGAACAACAGAACAGTTAATAAGAGCATAAATTATAAAAACATTCATCTAAGCAAGCTAATCTATCATGCTAATCTTGAAGCATTAAGTGTAAAATACAACACTTAACAGGCCAAGAATGTCAAACATGCAAACTGATAATCGTTTGAACCGGTCTCAGTATGCCAGATCCAACTCTGCCAGTTTTCCATCAACCATAAAACATAGATAGAAACTTAAATAATTATTGCATGCAGAAAATATCGTATTATTTGTGTGTTGATAGATTATATATTAGCATAGGAATAGGTTTGAGGGATAAAAATTTCTGATGGAAAGAATTCAAATTCAAAACAATTCATATCTGCTCCAGACTTCTAAATCATTTGCAGCTGGTAAACACTATTAGCAGCAGTACAAAGATACCACAAGGCTTTGTTCTGAGGCACTAAAACCTGCTATTGTGAGAGAACACATAACTAAGTTGATCCAAGAATATGAACTTCAGAAAACAAAGAAAAAGTCAACATTTTCTTTCACAAGGCACAAAATCCTAGAAAAGATATGATGTAGCCCAATGCTGTGAAAGAAACTGATTTTTTGCACATGGCATTTGCTTCCCAGTCTTCCTCTACAAAGGATACAACTTATCAACTCACTTGTATTTCTCTTCCCCCTTGATTGGGATGGAAAATTCTCTTCTTGCTTGAGGAGACTCTAGGCTAGGGTAGCCCTTCTCAGCCAGTCACAGCTCCCAGCAGTTTGCCGGCCATTTACTGTGTGATTCATACCCAGACTCTTATAAAATATGGGTATGAATCAGCAGTTTAAGGAAAGACAGAAGGAACATCATTTTAATGATTATGTACTGAAAATTCAGACTTTCTCATAGACACAATTGCATGAAAAAAGCCAAACAACCTCCAACAAAATGCTATTACTGGAATATCACTGAAGTCACTGCTGATGAGAAAAGGTTGCTATTCCCCCAGAAGTGGAGTCACTGTCTTAGTCACCAACCTTGGGCCAGACCCAAGGGGCCAGACAACTGCATTCAGGTTAAAGGCCAATCCAAACCTATTTGTGTGTCGAGATTTGATCCTGTGAGTCAAAATGTCATCTGCATTTCTTGCAGTGCAAGTTATTAACACTGGAACAGCTTATCATAAACCTGGTAATTACTCCTTTTCTCCATGCCTCCACAAGAAGCCTCCAAGGGCTCAATGTGATGAATTTTTTTTTCATGCAAGAAGGAATGATGAAAGAAGGGCAAGGCTGCTATACTGGGGGCTGCTATACTACAAGCAAGAAAGCTCCCTGTTTCAGTGATTGACTGGGTTTTTCCATTTTTTGAGGGGGAAAATATAGAGTGGAATGAAAGTTTGTAAGATGCAATAACTTACTGTTAACTGTATTTCTACCTAAAACCAATACTGGGGACTTGTGAAACACCACTGGAGTATCCAACTCATCTGTGGGTCCTGTGCCCCTGCACCCCTTTTTTCTCATTCTGGGCTTTTCTCACACATGGTATATGAGAATGCTGCCTCTTAACATTTTAGCCATATATTCCATTGAAACAGACAGAAACCTCGCCCCCCAAACAGATAAGCAGCAACCACATGATCTTACTTCTTGTTCATGTGACTGCTTCCCTGGTATCACAAGTTCAACTCCAAGAGTTCTCCAGAAGGCTGAGGAATCTTTCCAGAAGTTACACACATTGGAAACACCGTGGCTCTTCTCAGCCACTATGAAGCAGTGAACAGACTGAAGGTGTCCTTGACAATTTAGGATCACGGAATGGCTTGGGTAGGAGGGGACCTCAAAGATTATCCCCTTCCGACCCCCCTGCCATGGGCAGGGACATCTTCCACTACCCCAGGTTACTCCAAGCCCCATCCAACCTGGCCTTGAACATTTCCAGGGATCCAGGGGCAGCCACAGCTTCGCTGGGCAACCTGTGCCAGGGCCTCGCCTCCCTCACAGGGAGGAATTTCTTCCTAATGTCTGATCTAACCCTGCCCTCTGTCAGTTTAGAAGCCATTCCTCCTTGTCCTGTCACTCCATGCCCCTGTCAGAAGTCCCCCTCCAGGTCTCTGGTAGCTCCTTTAGGTACTGGAAGGCTGCTTGATACTGCTCCTCTAGATGAGTTTTATGGGTGCATTCCAGACAAAAATAGGTCAAACACCACTTGGTTGCTCACCAAAGCACTTGATGTAAAGAGGGAAGCACAGCTTCCAGGGATTATTTCAAATGATTTTGTGAGCTGAAGTTCCTCACAGAGCTCATCAGTACAAACCACAGGGACAGACATAAAACCTTCACCAACAGAGCCACCCTTCCATTTCAGATAAATTGAATCAAAGGAATGTGCGTGCATTAGAAGTGGCTGCTGAATCGCAGCATCGGGAAGGTAATTGCTCCGTTAGGAAAAGTCTAAATGGAGACTTAATAAAATGAGATCTACTATCAATCAATAGTTTGGAAATTATTCAAATTTTTGGGGTAGAGGAAATAAAAAGGCCTCTTGGTCTTCTGATTGAAACATTTTACTGCTTTGGGTACCTGCAAGTGTAACACAAAAAGGAATGAAAAAGAAAATGGAAAGTTCATTTTCTAACTCAAGCCATTACAACAGAAAATGGAATGATAGTCCCCTCAGGTTTATTTAATCATAATTGGATTTTTAAGAGGAAGAAACTAAGTATTGCTCATGGATACAAACATTCCTATCACAACTGAATGTTTACTCTAAAGGTACTATGCACATATAACACGTTCTTGACAGATTTTGTTCTTCAACTCTTCTACGTCATTGCTAACCTTCACCAGTAAACAAAAAATAATTTAATATTATAACCAAATTATTTCCAGATAGCAAAATTGAACTTCACCTCCAAGTCTTTAGAAGATCTTACATTTTGTGTGTTGTATACAAAGAAAGCCAAAGGAAATTGAACCAGCTTTGAACATTCTTTGAAGATGACTTAAATCGAAAGGATCACACACCAAGTGTCATTTTATAACTTTAAGTGTTATAGATATTCTTGATTTTTTTTAATTAATTTTATTTGGGCTTTTTTTCCCCTCTTAAATATACACAAGAACATACATACCTGCCTAGTTAAACAGGAATATTTCATACAACAAGGACTGCTGGGGGATGGACGTGGTTTTAGTGGTGCACCTGGTACTCGCTGGGTTCATGGCTGGACTTTCCAACCTGAGTGACTCTATGACTCATGAATCTACTTGTCTGTAAGGAATGTTCACATATTTACATTTAAATTCATAAAGAAATAGTGATGGATAGTGACAGGTATGCTAATTGAAGTCTAATTCCCTCTTTCTGTCCTTTCTGGCTTTTAAAGCACAGATAGCAGAAGATTCTTTATAAAATCCTTTACAGTTATCATAAAACACGATACATTGTGGGTTACTGGGAAGCTAAGAAATTCATGCATTTTCATGTCTGAAGAATAAACCAAGTGGAAAATGCAGTAATAAATCAAGACATGTAAGTGAATTATCTCAAAGGTCACTGTATTTATGGTGCTCATTATATATTAATGAAATATGCTTAATGAACATCCTTTCAGTTATGACTGCATGCTGTCCCACAGCAAAAGCAGCAATCACAAATGTGTGAACAGGATTAAGTGTCCCCACAACTTCCCAAATTAAGCTTGTGTGTGAATATTGTATCAGAGCCAGATCAGGGCATTGAATACTGCACCAGTACACTTAATTCAACACTATAAAATACTAAATGAGTTGATAGCATCTATGGGCCTTAACTCAGACCTATTAACTTATCCTTTCTGAAATCACTGGTAAAATGTGGCATTAATAAATGTCTCAGTGCCTTTGCAAACAATAAATGACTCATTATGCTTGCTATCAATTATAACACTACAGAATACTCTGAATGTGTAATTTTCTTTAAACTTAACATCTGCAAAATTGATTTAGAAATCTATGTGGCCCATTAAGCAAGACAAAGAAATGAAACAGGAAAAAATATTATTTTTACCCCTTCTTCCCTAACTCCTCTGGAAGCATGGAAGAGCCAATTCTAAGAATTTGCTATTTCAGATTGTGCAGGACTTCCTCACCATCTTTAACAGGTATTTATCACGTGTGGTATTTCTGTTCAAGTCATCCATGCATAGATTAAGGGAGGTTCATGCTAAAACTATGCAAGTGAAACAAGCACAAGTGTTTGCTTAACAGGAAAGGATCTAAAATTCAGAGGATGTTTCAGCTTAACATGAATCCAAAGGAACTCCACAGGAAATCTCTCTCTCACTTGAGACTGGAGTTAAACAATTTAACTAAGAAAAGACTCTTATTCATCAGGTCACTTGGCTTAATTATTGAAGTTTCACAGTGAAGAGAAATAAAGTAATAAAATTCCCCTCATTAAAATAGAAAATAGTTTCTTTAAAGAAAACACATTATACTTGCTGTAACTTTTTAAAATTGGAGGTTATACAGTTAAAATAGCTGGTCCCAACAAGTTTTCTTCCCCAAGACAAAGTATTACATACTGAAAGTCAAGAAAAAGGTTCTCAATACACATGAAATTGGTTCAAGATCACACTCTCTTAAATAAAAAAATTTAGCTTCAAATAATTTTTAAAATAGTCACTGGTTTTGTTATCTATCACTGGTTTTGTTACCTCTTTCAAAGAATACTCAATAAAACAAAACACTTGGTTATAAATAAAATGACAGGGACTTGTTTGAATGCTGCACTAACAATTGCAAAAAATAAAACATTCACTGCCTGAACACCAATTAATTTTTCTTTTGTTCCCCAACGATGCCAAGCAACCAACTATAAATTAGGTGAAGAAAACTGCACATAAGCTTTGTCAGGGATGTCCATTTAGGAATCAAAACTAAAGGAAACAGGCTGAACTCTGAGGGAGCTAAAAAGAAATTTAATTGCATACACAAATCCTCTAATCCCAAGGACATGTAATTAGCTACTTTCAAGCCTGCACCTCGCTGCTGTCAGAGAAAAGCTGGAATGCCTGCTAATTCAAACCATATCTAAGGGAGTCTCTCAGCTGAAAGAAAATAGAAGATAATTACATGTCTGGAAAAATAACCCACTGTATGCAAGACATCACATTGCATGTGCAAACCCCTGTGCGGGGAGCTGATCCTCTCCCACACCTCTCTGTCATGGCCCAGGGGCTGTGATGGCCAGAGGAGGCCACAAGGATTGTGAAGGGCCTTGAGGGGAAGCCGTATGAGGAGCGGTGAGGGCACTGGGTCTGTTCAGCCTGGAGGAGACTGAGGAGAGACCTCATCACAGTCACAACTTCCTCATGAGAGGAGGAGGAGGGGCAGGCACTGATCTCTGCTCTGTGACAGATGACAGGACCTGAGGGAATGGCCTGAAGTTGCGTCAGGGGAGGTTTAGGTTGGATATCAGGAAAATGTTCTTCACTCAGAGGGTGGTTGGGCACTGGAACAGGCTCCTAAGGGCAGCGATCACAGCACCAAGCCTGGCAGAGTCCAAGAAGCATTTGGACAGGGCTCTCAGGCGCAGGGTGAAATTCTTGGGAATGTCCTGTGCAGGGCCAGGAGTTGGACTAGGTTATCACTGTGGGTCCCTTCCAACTCAGCATATTCTGTGACTCTGTGTTTCTGACATGCACTCATTGTCCTGCTGAGCTCTCGGCAAGCCTGCCCCATATCCAGGCCTCCATGTCTCATGGCTGGCACAAAGGACACATGATGCATCTATGATTGACTCACCCCTTTTTTTTTTTTACTTTTTAAGAGTAGAATAATACATGTAACCATTATTTGGCTCAACCCATCAGCCTTTTCCCCTATCAACAAGGAAGCAGACCAGGGCAGACAGCTCCATACAATGGCAAACACCTTGTGGTGCAGCTGCTGCTGAGGCAGTGGCTATGTCAGTGCCCCTGTCATTTACTCACAACCCACATCCCAGAGTAACACAAAAAAAGCACAACTGTCCCTGCCATTCATGTGAAGCTCTCCAGCTAAGCTGAGACAGCCCCAGAAGCTGAAAGACAGAGCAAGTTAAAAATCTGACAGATAAGGCTCCTTCAGCCTTGAGCATCGCTTACAGACAGACACTGCTTGGTCTCTGCGTACCACGGCCTTCTAACAATGACAGATTCACAGAAAGAATCAGGTAGCATTACCCACTAATTACACATCTCCTTTTGCTTTAATTAGAGATATGCAAATACACCAGACCTGACCGCTGCTACATGAAAAGCAGAAAGTGCTGTTTGAACTGCTGAGTGCTGCAGAAAACCTCCAGGTGCTATGTGCTGAAAACGTGGAGCTGGTATCAATACAATGATCAATAAATGAAAAAAGATGGAATGTTTTCCAAATGAATTACTCTTTTCTTCCCATCCATACATATTTTAAGTAGTACCCTGGTCTCACTTCCATTATCTGGCAAAGAACATAACTGGAAAACAACCCGCACATTTTATGACCCCCTAACCTGGCTCTACCCCAAAAGGCAACCACACAAATCTGACACGAGACCTGCCTGGGATACTATCGAGCAGCAAATACCCCACAGCACTTCCTCCTGTTCCGTGGGCTGCCTTTACATGCACAGTCCTGCCCTCCTTGCACACCCAGTGCTCCCATTAATGGTAAAAGCATTTGTTATTTGGTGTTGATTGATTAACTCTAATGGAAATACTTATACATATCGTGAGAAGAACACATACCAAAGCTTTTAAAAAAAAGATAGAGCAAGGTCCTCTCAGGACACTGTGATGGGAAACAGACGAAGAGACCTAGTTTGGAAGCAAATACACTGATGGCAACCAGGGACTTTTAACAAGTTGTTTGCCCAGACTCTCTAGTTGACATCTTTCTTGTTAAAATGCACCTGGGATTAAACGCTGCTAAATATATTGCCAAATCAAATCAATTAAAAGTGTTGAAAACATCATTTGTAATTTTGTATTACAGTACATTTGTATTAGTCCTCTATAGCTCACTTTGGTCTGGTAAGAAACCTTAAGAATCTCTACCCCGTAACTCTAATGCTTCCTTTACATGCATTTTGCTTGGAATTCACAAGGCAGGTTGAAATCACTTGTGATAACTTGGCCCACGTTATTATTCTGTACCTACTTACTTCAAAATTAACTTATTATCCAGAAGCAGAATTGTCACTAATTTGATTTTCCACAACTTGCTGCTAATAAACGAAGGCAAAGAACCCTGCCAGGGTTCATGCTGTAGCTTAATAACAAAATCACTCTCTATTACCAAGGCAGCAAACAGGATGTACAGACAACTTTTGCTTACAAATCAGAAATTTAGTCTTGAACTACAAAACTTTGGGTCTCAGTAATGTTGAATAGTAAATCTACCATTTTAGGTACTGGCAGACATTTTTCTACTAAACACTGCTGTTATTTTCTGTAGTGTTTCCTGCAGTGCTAAGAAGTCAAGAACACCTGATGTACCCTCTACAAAAGGATTTTCCATCTATCAATAACAATTTTTTAATAGAAAGAGGCAAGTTGCAAAGCTCATCCACAGTGCTGCTCTTTCACCCCACAGATGTGATACAACGCAGATTTTCTAATAACTGAGAAAACTCAGTGCCAGAAAGACAAACCGGATCATGCAGTCATTCCACAGGCCTGCTTATTGACAAAAAACATGCTACCTAAAGATCACTGGAAAATTCCAGTTATCAAAGCTGCACACTCTCTTCAGCAAATACATTATCCATTCAAACCTAGTTTTGGTTAAACCATCCCTGGTGATGACTTAGAATTAAATACACTAAAACAGCATAAATTTAAAAACATGTTTTTTCACAGGCAAATGTAGAAAACAAAAAATGTGGCAGTGGTGGTTCTGGACTCCCCGGCAGCACTGCGGTTCAAACTCTCCACTGGCCCCATCCCAAGCTGTTATTGGAATTAATCCTTGCACAAGCTGCCAAGTGTTGCAATCCCTGGCTCTTAGGGCATGCCAAGGTGGCTCCTCTCCTGTTGACAGGATTTCATTTGACTCCAGTGTCTGCTGGCTATGGCACTTACCTGGAGGCAAGGCGGGAAGTTCTCACACCAGCTGGAACCCCAGATTTTTGTTTGTTTTCCCAAGTTGTACAAAAGAAGAGGCTAAGG
The DNA here is from genome assembly GCF_000691975.1 of Corvus brachyrhynchos. Classification (NCBI taxonomy): domain Eukaryota; kingdom Metazoa; phylum Chordata; class Aves; order Passeriformes; family Corvidae; genus Corvus; species Corvus brachyrhynchos. The sequence goes on along the minus strand of NW_008240030.1, from coordinate 175,953 downwards.
CAACCCTATCCTGAATACTGCATCTGAATGCTTTTGGACCACTCCAGCAGGTGTGGGTTCACACCTCATCATTTGAGGATGGGGACCCAAAACAGGTTCTCTGGCACCGTGAATAAACATCTAAACCACAAGACTTGTGACTGGAAATCCCCTCTTCCACCTCACTTTTTTCATGAAAAATGGTGATTGCACCATCATTTGTTCAGATTTCCAAACTGGAATCAAGGCAATTTATTCAAGAGAAAGATAAATCTTGTTTTCTCTTTTCTTCACCCCCTGCCCTTCCCCACTCGACAGAGCAGATTTTTAAAAGCCAGCTTTAATTGATAACCCATGGCACAAATTATGTCAGCTTTCTTCCAAACATGCATCATTTGTTTTTCATCCTCTAGATAAGAGACACATGCTAGTGCAAAACAGTGATAAAGCTGGTAAGTGGCCTCCCAAAGTTACAAGCACTGGCATAGAGCTTTAGAGTGAGATTAGTGCCAAAATAAAAAGAAATATCCAGATTTCCCATGGTTTTGCTAATTAATTTGATCTTAACACCCTTTAGCTCGGCGTGTTTCCCGATGTGACAATGCGAGTGACCACTGTGAATTGTAGGATTCATGTGAGAAGTAGATTTGTAAGTTTAATAGCTCCCTTCAGTAACACTTTCAGGTCAAATATTAGATACAGAGAATCCTCTGTGGCACGAAACACAAACTAGTCCAGATGACAAAGCACCCAGGTATCAGTAAAAAGATATAAACACAAGCAAAGCTTTTAGTTGCCTGACAACTGAAATCCCACTGATATTTCAAGGTTAGTCAGACGGAACAAGGGGCAGATCTTCAGGTGCAGCCTTCACAACAGCACTACAAAATCAGCTTTGATTTCTCCCTGTGCTAGGATGTAGGTGCAATTTGGTGTTCAAAGCAATGAGAAGATCCAAAATTCTTGGTACAGATAGAAGCTCATTCAGGGGCTGGTTCAAGTTTGTCTAAAACTGATCTGTCCTGCTTAGAAGAGAGAACTTCCTCCCGACACTCGCTTTTAATTAATAGGAACTGCCAATTACACCAGTGTTAATTTTACAAGTATTAATCCCTCAAAGCAGTAATTCTATTGCAATCAAAAATTCTATTCTATTCTATTGCAATCAAAAATATCCAAGGGCAATGTCAGGGCTTGGTTTTCTTCCACATTAATGCATGTAACAAAGAAAAAAAAGGCACCAAATGTTACTGAGCCCAAAGACAAAAAAAATGATACCTTGACATTTCCACTGAAGAGTTATTTTCAGGTAACCATCTTTATTTCATTAAACCAAGTCAGATAATATATGCTATTATATGTAGAAGAATAGAAGATAAAATTAGTAAGTGAAACCCATTGTTAGAGATTCAATAAAAAAAAGGCACAAAATGGATATGAGAACGCTGAGATCAAGATAAAGGTGAGTAGTAAGAGCATGGCATAACTCAAAGATGTGGATCTAGGGGAAGAAATGAAAAACAGCAACAGAATTCTTTGTACTGTGGGAACAGATCAGGCTGAACACTGAACAGGGGAAATGCAGTAACATCACAACAGCTCCTTTGGTTAATGATGCTACATTTCCAAAGTCAACACCCAGTTACAAATTAAGGTAGTAATGTAATGGAAGTTGCAATTTAAATTTGGTTTTAGAGTCACTATCCACGCAGCATCATCACTACACCACCAATGCAACAACGTTTGCTGAATAACAAGATTCTCAGCACGGTTAACATATGTTAGACACCTAATTTGTCATTTTTCCCACTAGCAAATTAATCTGCAGCTAAATAATTTCAAATGACCTTCAAATACAACCACAGTCAAATTAACTTCTGTTAGATTCCCAACTCCATTCCCAGCCCCCGTGATCTCCCTCGGACTCACACTTTTCAGTTTGGAAACCCATTTTTCACAGTCAGCCTTTAGTACCAAATACGATGCATCTTACAGTTTCAAGAAAGTTTACTCCAATTTAATGCTAAAAAGTCCTACAGCTAATGCTGTCAATGTTAACTTAAGCCCTAACAAAGTGAGGGTGTTTAAGAGATTAAAAAGTGCTTTATATGTTTTTCTTCCCTTTACAAAGTAGTTTGACATATGATACACATTCTTCAAAATCAGTACTTGCTCTGCTACTACTCAGTGTATTGAGTTTATATAAAATCTGGGGAAAATGACAGCATTTTCTGGAAAAAGCTTTCAAGATTCAGACAAGTGCTCATTCCAGCAATGTGCAGAGACACCTATGTAATTCCCTCCTCCACATCCCTATTAAATTTCAAACAATTATAAATTCAGTAACCTTCCATAAAAAAGAACAAAAGCTCCCTGGGAATCTTGACAAAAATCCCCCCAAAAAGGTATGAAGTGCAACAATTACTTTTCTAATTGATGGAACAGCATGCAAAAACCTTCAAAATTATTGAAAATATTGAGTTATGAGAGACCATAACTCATAGCACAAAAAGAAGCACATATTGGCTTAGTTGGTCAGAGCATGGTGCTGATAACACTATGGTCATGGGCTTGATCCCAGTATGGATCATCCACTGAAGAGCTGGACTTGATGACCCTTGGGGGTCCCTTCCAACCTGGAATATCCTCTGATTCTTGGATCACATATTTTCTTGAACAACAGGAACCCTGGTTTCCATGCTCCTGCTGTGCAGACTGGAGATTTTTCAGTCCCCATCTGTTTACAGTGATTTTTTCTAAGCAAAATAGCAGAATCTTTAAATACAGTAATCACAGGTCCATGCTACAGCTTCCACTCTTGCCCTGCAACTTTCCCCACCAGATACTTAGGTAAGAGGCACCACCACTCTAAAACAACTAAGGGGAGAATATATCTAAAAATCAACAAAGAGCATACAGGTGATTGCACAGCCAGACAAACTGGAAAAAATAGTGACTCTGCTTTTTGACTTACTGAATATATTTTACATTTATAAAATTTAGTATTTTTTCTAGGGTTGGGGTTTTTTTCTTTTGTTTTCCTTTTTTTCCCCCCACTCTTTTTCCTTCTTCAAGGCACGATCCTGCTCCTGGTGGGAGCTGTTTCCCTGGAAGCAGGCGAGAAAAAGGTTTCTGCAGCCCTGCTTCTCACCTCCCAGGCAGCCCACACCTACTGTACCCCAGCGCGCGTTCCAGCTCCGGCAGCAGCGCCAGGAGAACTATTTACCCAAGGAAATAGCTGTGATAAGGGGACAAAAATAGCCCGAAATGATGGAAAGCATTTTGTTGATAGATATGTTGAAAAGAGAGGAAATGAAGCTGTTAGGAAGACAGAGCTTGGGGCAGGGCACACGCGTGGAGGGGGGCAGCGCTGCGGTGGCTGCGGCAGGGGGTCTGGCG
>NW_008240030.1:94006-172487 GCF_000691975.1 Corvus brachyrhynchos | reverse complement strand
GGCGCGCTCCCTCCCCCAGCCTCACCGACGGCTGGGCCAGCTCCAAGGCAGGAGAACTCCCCTCCACAGAAGGCCTGCTGCAAAGACATTGCCTTACATAGCTCTCCCATTCACTCTGCTCCCAGAACCAGGAGGTCAAAGCAAACTATAGCTACCTATAGCTACCTCTGGGATGCAGAGTAAAATCCCTGTGTGTGCTCCGGGCTCCAGGGCAGCCCAAGAGCTTCATTAGGGAACCCTGTGCATTTCAAATAAAACATATTTGTGTATCTGACAGCTTATAGGGAAGGACATTAATACCATTTTAAACTGTTTTTGTTGGCATTCAGGGCCACTGTGCAGGAGAAGGGACAAAACCAAAATAAAACCACCCAAGCCCCCACAATACACAAAAACAGGTGTTTGCCTCATCTGAAATTAAATCCCTTATTTTGCCTATTAAATAGCATCCATGCCCATATCAGGCAATCAAAACATTATTTTTGTCTCTTGTTTCTTTGAATATTGTCTTTTTAAGGGTTCAGTACCTTCCATGAGCAACAGCAAGATCAATTTATTGCTGTAAAACAGAAATAGCAGAGCGCCTTCATATTCCAAGGGAAAACAGCATAAAATACAGCAACTACTGACTGTGAAAGAATGCAGGCTTAGATTGGATATCAGCAATAAATTCTTCCCTGTGAGGGTGGGGAGGCCCTGGCACAGGCTGCCCAGAGAAGCTGTGGTTGCCTCTGGATCCCTGGATGTCTCCAAGGTCAGGCTGGACAGGGCTTGGAGCAACCTGGGATAGTGAAAGGTGTCCCTGCCCATGGCAGGGGTGTTGGAAAGGGATGATCTTCAGGGTGCCTTCCAATGCAAACCATTCTGTGATTCTGTGATAAGATACTGCTGCTCCTTAATTAATAACTTTTATTATTTGGGAAAAGCATTTCTATTTGAGGGAAAGCCTTAAGGAGATATCAATTCCAGCCAAAGTCAGTGATACTTTGGCACTTACTCATTCCAAATCCTTCAGTGTGGTTTTTTCATCCATACCTGAGCTGCAGGAGCTGGTCCAACTGCTCAAGTCAGTGTACACTGCACTGATTTAATGAAGGTTTGCTTGGTATCTGTAGCAGTTGGGTCCATCAGTGATATGAAGTGCAGAAAGGCAGTAATTGCGAAACAGAGAGTTGGATACTTGACCTTTTATTAAAGAGAAGCCATGTTAAGACAGTGCATGTGGTAGATAAGGGATATGCTGCTACCATTTCTCCTGTAAAGTGAGAAGAAAATATTGGAACATAATCTAAACTAAATTATTTACATCACAATTATAAATATGACAGAAAGAGCCTTCTGTTGTGCTGCTTTTGCCTTACTTTCACCCCTAAAAGCAACTGTACAACAGACAGTTTTAGAATAGATTTTTTTTGAGCATATGTGTGTAAGCACGAACAGCAAACATGTTTGCAATTTTTATTTGCAGTCATTTGAAATAGTAAAAATTATTTTGGGAAACACTGTGTCTCTTCTGCTACACAGTGACCATGCAAAAGTTTAGACATTAGATGAATATTGTCTTCAGGAATTTATGAATAGTAGCTGTATTTTAAACAGCTACTACACATGCTATTATAATTTCAAAGTGATTTCCCTGTAATTTTTGCAAGATGTGGCAGAATTTTAATTACAACTTCTAAGGGATTGATTTGTCCATCATAACATGTAGGTAATTTGTCTCCCTCCCATTTCAAAAAAATGAGCTCTGAGGCATTCAAATGTGGGAGCTCCACATCCTACTGAGGGTAGGTAGCTCTGCGATACAATCTCCCCTTAAAAGGCAGGAAATGAAAGAACTTTTCTCATGTGGTTGAATATATATAAATATATATTTTTAATATGTATATACATACACATACACACTGTTTACCACCATTAAAACACTTCATCTATTGTCTGGCATGATGCATTGTATGGAGAGACTGTCCAGATGAAAAAGAGTTGCTTTCCTAAGCAGAAGTTTATATCATATAAACATTTCCATATAAAGAACGTACATGGAATTTCCAATGCCTTATTCTAAATGAAGACTGCCCTTAGCCATTGCCTTAACAATGCCCCTAATAATTCAGCTGGGCTCAGCTAAAAAAAAAGAAGTCAGGGCATAGACTGTACATCAAATGCGCTGGGAAATCCAAGTCCAACATAATGAGAGGGAAAATCCAAGATTCTGGACGATGGAGCACTGTGTTACCTGTGAGCTGTTACTCACAGCTCTGATACTACCAATAGCTTCCACAGGTGATTGTTCATGTACATGTGAACAAGAAACTGAGGCCAGGAGCACTGGATCCACAGCAAAGAACTAATAATTTTAGAAAAAGCCTTCAACACGTGCAGCTAGCCTGTCCCAGAAGCAATGTGTTACCTTGTCAGATAATTCTGAATACTCGAGAAATATTACAAGTACACCCTCAAATCTATGCTTTACCCCTTTAAATAAAATAAAGCAGAAATTACAAAGACCATTTCAGATGCTTTAATGCATTTCTTTAAGTGCAGTAGAAACAAGGTTGTCACTTCATCAGCATCAAAGTCCAAATTAGATCAAGGAGTGTGGAGGTAATAACGGCAGCAACAGATTCCCTTCCTACTCCTTTCATGGTTAAGTGAAGTTTGTTCCTTTTTTATTTTCTAAGTATGGTTAGGCGCCTCAAGCATGCCTGTTAGGATGGAAAAAGCGTGCAAATCCCAGACCTAGGACCCTGCCAAAAGTCTCTTTAGACAGTCAAGGCAGCCAGAAGTATGCTGAGAGCTTGCCAGAGCCATATTGGGTGGCTAAAATTAAATAAACAGTTAATAAAGAGATTTTGAATCAACCTGAATAAATACAAACTTATAGCTTAACTGCCTTATCTGCTTTATAAAAGAGGATCCGAGACAGCAACCAAGCTTTTGAAATGCTTTGACATCCACAAGCTCTGCACAGCAGATTTAAACAGAGGAGTACTTGCTATTATATCTCTTTCATAAGACAACGCTTACATTTGGAATAAAAAAAATAACCATTGACTGCTCTGACAAGGATTTCTCTTCCTTTAAAACACAAACTCACTCTGCCCCCTGTTGTCAGCGAATTACACCTCAGTCCTAGCAGCAAGAGGCCACCAGCAGGACCCTAGTGCTAGAAATACCCAGAATTAGCTAAAACAAAAGGCAGCATGCCCCGAAAGTATTTTAGGAATACATTTCTGCATAGTGAAAAATGCCCCTCAATCATTATTTGTGTGCTTGAGGCAGTTTTTTTTCTCTGCTCAGTATTCTATTGTTTTTGGGAAAATACTACCATGAGCATTAAGTGTACACAACTGGCTGGTGGTTTTTGGGTGTTAAAAATGTCAGCTGCTCTAGGAAGAAAAAAGAAAATGTTTGAGGAAATTAGTTTTATGAAGGTTCAGAAGCCTTTTCTTTTCCTTTACCTCTGAATCCTTACACTGAATAAGGCAATGATCAGTGCTCTTAGTTCAGCCATCTACCTTCTCAGCTGCAATGTGAGTTTACAGCCCTGTTTTGGCAGGCAAAATGAGTGCACTGATCTGTCACTGATGTTTTGCCATATCACAAAATCATGCAAATTCGCTGTGGCAAACCTGCGGTGTGGAGATCAAAACCAGATCTGCACCCATCAGGATAACTCAGGAAGCTTCCCAGACTTCTCCTGCCTGCAGAGCTTCTGAACTACTTAGACCTTCCCTGGTACCTGGGGAAGATGAGGATAAGCAAGGGAGAGAGAACTTTTGGATGATCCAACAGAAAAGGAATAACCAAAATCTTAGATCACAGCATTCCTAATGAACACGTTGCTATCCCTTCAAAAATAAAGGGTGTGATAAAACAAACTCACTAGTGACAGAAATACACATTTCCTACCTCCAAGTACAGTTAACAATAATATTTGCACTCCTGTGTCCTTCTTGGAATAAAATTGTTTAAATAGGCAGAAGGAATGGCTTAGTGGGCTAATCTCAAGTGAAATACTCCTTAAATCCACAGGTTTAAATTCCAGTGGGGTCACTCACTTTTCTCCTTTCCAGGACAGAACAGATGAACGTGGCTCAGGGATAGCTGCGGCTTCCAGGCGGTGCAAATAGAAAGAGAGACTTTTTATAGCCCAACAGAGCAACTAGGAATCAGTTACATCTACCCTAAAAATCAACGTTTGTCTGTTGCTGCAGAGGATGAGGAGGGTTTATGAAGGAGGATGATTTAGCAGATATTCCTGATTACATGCAATTTAATTGCAAAACATCTGAATTACCCTAAAATCTGCATTATAATCTGGCAAAAAAAAAGCACGGGTCTTTGCACAGGTCTTCGGCTGACTTTTCTTCATTCAGACACTTGGACTACAAACTTGAATGACACCCCCAAGGAGGGAATGAGAAAGGGACACCTCTAATTTTGTTGCTGTAAACCAGTTAGTTGGCCACATTTGTAGGGGAAAAATTAAGTTTTAAAACTGTGTGGCTTGTTGCTATATGGCTTCTCATGTTTTGTCTTATACACACTTGTATTAAGACTACCACTACCACTTCTTTAATTTAGTTTAACACAACACTGCTAAATACACGAATCAGGACTTTAACAAGAAATCTAGGTTTCTGCAGCAGCTAAAGCCAAAAAAAGGACTTTTTAACACCTGAGCAGCAGTTTTACAACATAACTAAGCCGATTTAACAGTTTCCAGAGGCAGAATCGACACAGCAGCTGCTCCCACAGCAGCATTTTGCAGATCCTTTTCTGCTATTTTAACCTCCTGTGCAGGCTCATAACTGGCTTGGACAACAAAACCATCACTACAAGGAGTGTCAAGAGGTTTCCTTCCAGGGAAGCGATGAGGAATCTCTCTAAAACTCCTGCCTCTCTCCGAAAGGGAAACCCCAGAGCTGTAATGGATGCATACACCTGGTTTTACTAGCAGTTCATCAGCTCATCATATCCTAGAATGGTTTGGATGGAACAGGCCTTAAAGACCACCTCGTTCCAATGCCCCTGCCATGAGAAGGGACACCTTTCACCAGACCGGGTTACTCAGAGCCTCGTCCATCCTGGCCTTGGACACTTCCAGGGATGGGGCAGTCACAGCTTCTCTGGGCAACCTGTGCCACGGCCTCACCACCCTCACAGGGAAGAATTTCTTCCTAGTATCTGACACAAAAACCTGCCCTCTAGGGAGAGGGCTTCACTCCAATACACCACAGGAAAGCAAAGTACACATTACAGCTTCCAGGACAGGGAATACACAGGAACCACAATTCAGAATATGGGAAAAGTTTTTGAGAAAGAAATAAACTAAAATAAAAACTGATTTTAACACTGGTTCAAAACTACCTGGTATTACATTTTATGACTTAAGGGTACCATAAGTCCAGGACAAATTATAACAATTTCAGAAGCCTAAAATTCAGATATTTCCTGTCGAAAGCTTTGCTTCTAATTAGAAGCATTTTAACCCAACATATGTATTCATTTACTTTTTTAAAATCTTTCCTCAATGTTCCATCTATATTTTGATACTCTTATTTAAATTTTTTAGCATTAGCTTGCCCAGTGGGCCGTTCAACCTCATTTCCGAGCCACCTCAATACGGAAAACTGGGCTCAGGGTGTGTTTTTGTTCCTGTAGCTGCCAAAGGCAGATGTAGAGTCAAACCCAGCTTGCTGTGTGCTGCAGAGAGGCATTCCTCTTTCACAGCACACTATGATTTCCCAACTGCAATTTTCTACAGTATTTATCACACTAACTCAACAAAATAGCTTTATATGGGACTCCCAACAGATACACACAGCCAGGACTTCTACATTCCCTTTCCCCTGCGATGCTATCTGCTTGTCACTGACTCCTGTCCTGGGAGCAATGCAGAAGGCAGAGAAGGAAATGATGCCTCATTATTATCCCTCCTCACAGCAAGGGGCCAGAAACGTTTGTGCTGCCCTTAGCAAACGCTGTCTCAGTCCTGCAGAGACAAGGGTTCGTCCCAAAGAGGCACCACCAGCCCACATCTGCACAGACCACTGCAAAGACTGAGGCAACCCTACAGACACGGAGCCAGACGTACAGAAACAGCACACTGCAGTTTAGAGAAATTACCATGGTGTTCTAAAGAGGCACTGATTTAATGAGTTGGTTAAAAGATCCTCTTCTGAGGTCAATTAAACTAAAACTACATACAAACAACATTTTTCAGAGAGCAGAAAAAGTAAAGTTTGTTCAGGAAAGCCCTGAATTCTTCCCGTCTTCTATGCAAAACCATGTTTTAAGATGTAACACCATAAATCAGCTGGCTAGCCACAGCCATCAGTTTTATACTGCTTGCTTGGCTGTTTTTCTTTCCATAATTTAGGAGGGAGGGAAAGAAAAAATAACCAAAACCAAACCCAAGGTTCAATAGCAATCCTTAAATATCAAACCAGGCTGGATTTAGCTACCAAGATCTGCTCCTTGGGTTCGACTTCAAAAGGTGATTTCTGGTTACAAGTCAAGTGAGCAAGGTGATTCAGCCACCTCTGCAAAAGGAGCACGTCCATGAGATAAGGGCACCATCCCTCACAGGTTTTCCTGAAGGAAAAACCTCTTTCCCATGAAGAACAGTTGCTCTTCAAGCCTTTGGCTGTTCTTCCCCTTTTAACCTCTTTTAAGTTTTCAATGGCCTCTGTTGCCCCAGCAATGAGTTTAACCCAACTTTTCACCTAAAAAAAACACAAGCCTGCTCACACAAAGGACTTACCAGACATATAAAACCTCAGGGTGAGATAATCACAGAATCACAGGATGGTTTGGGTTGGAAGGAGTTTTAGAGGTGATCTAGTCCAACTCCCAACAGCAGGGACATATTCAACCAGATCAGGTTGCTCAGTGTTTCCAAGGATGGGGAATCCACCACCACTCTGGGCAACCTGTGCCAGTGTTCTGCCACCTTCAGTGTATGACCATGACCATTGCAAGACAATGACCAGCCCAGAGCCATTTCCAACCAGCTCTTTGCTCCTAACACTTCACTTGTAAGTCAGACTCTGCACAGCCACTCCTCTGGGTTGGTTTGGGTATGCATAACTTTTTACAAGACTCTTAACTCCAGCTTTATACAACAACTTTCAATCCAAAGCCACATTAAAAACTCACCTCTGATTGCTGTTCCAAGTCACCATCTACACACTGCAGTTAAAACTCAAATATCCAGGTTTAATCTGCAATTTACAACTTGGAAGTCATCTCTGAGGCGCCAACAGGGCTCTTTTCTGCTTGCTCATTTTCAGTGAGTTAGTTTAAGGTATTGTTCAAAAGTCAGCATACTGAAACACAGAAGAATAACTCGGCAAATTTGGGATACACTAGCAAAAGTGGATTATAGCAAAATACATATTTTATTAGTCTTAATGTGAAGCGCTGTAAATTATCAGTATCTCAGTACTTGCAGAACCCAGCAGAGGGCAGGTTCTGCCCTTCTAAACAGCGACCAAATCCTATCGAGGACCGTCTGCTGTCATTCAGATGGAAAATGCCCTCACCTAACAGACCAGCAAACATTCACCTCAACAGGCACTGGGGAAAAAAATCATAATTTAAAATTTCCTTTTACAGCTCAATACCCACCTGGAGCTACATTCCAAGTGATTTACAAGACAAACTGCTTAACTCAGACCCACTTCAATAGGCTTGTGAGTCAAACCAAGAAAGAGCCACAAACACAGTTACCTGATTCAGCTCTGATACACAGAGGCACATTATACATCCAAATGTTAATTATAAATACATTCACCACATATCCTTTCCACTGAGAATTCTGGGGGGCAGGATGAAGGATCTGCATAATTTCCCTGACCTGTAACCTTTAGCAAGAAGAGATCATTTTTGCCACGTACCATCCCAGTTAAAGCATTTTTACTAGGTAACTGATACATTTTATAAGGAAAGACAATCTCCAGTTAGATACTCACAAGATGTGCATGGGCGAGGGCAAAGAGAATTAATACTTAAAGAGTATACACCCCCCCTCAATTCATCTTCAAGGGTCTATCTAAGGATGTATTTACAATATTTTAGCAATGTTTTATATGCTCTGACTTATACTACAACATGAGGGAAGCAACTACACCAACTGGGCAACTCTATCCAGCTTGCTCAAGTCACCTGTCTCATACCTTCCCTCTGACACACAGAGCTCACCAGGCTTTGCCTTTATCAACCCATCCGCACACTGAACATCCCAAGAACAGTGTTACTGAGAAAAAGCATCCTGTAGAAAATGGAAAGATGTTTTACAAATCCACTGGATGAAAACTGCCACTCTAGATGCTTCTTCTTTGGGTGCCTGGGTTAGTATTTCTTCTGTGATTTCAAACAGATTCATAATTACTTTGAAAAAAAAAGCTTTGTTAAAATGTTTTAGTAAGTATTAGCATGCCACTAACAGGTAACTTCCATTTGAAATGAAAGTGTAAAGTATCTGCAAATACCTGCAGCATTACTGAAACACAGCTACGAGCAGGGCTGGGGGAGAAAGTGATAGACTGTGCTTCAGTAGACAAGTCAGAACAGTTTGAGTTCTGCTTCAAGAAGCCTTGGGAAGCACGCCAAGATAGTCACAATAATTATTTCAAGCAAGCAAACCTCTTAGTTTCAATACTGAGAATAAAACTCTATTGAGGTGGGATAGCCTCTGGGGTATGTTGCCTTGGAAGAAGAAAGAGCTGAGTCAACCTTCCTGGGCATATTTCCTCCTGAATCAGTGGATTTTGGAAAAAGCAACAGCTCTAACCTGAGGTTGTGCCTTTTAGCTGGGACATACTGCTGACTGACCTTTACTGCCCTACCCATACAACAGCCAGAATGACAGAGATTCAGCGTGAGCACCTACAAGAGTGATAAGGGAGGGAAATAAAGTCTTCCCCTCCCCTTTCTTACACAGTAAACTATGATACTTTTAAACTAAAACCAGCCTTCATATAGATTATCAAGTGTTAACAGCTACCAAGAAAGTCTATAAATTTATAAGAACCCTAAAGCATTAAATAATTCAGTTAGCACTGTCACTGCTTCCCTCTGAAATAAGAATACATATATATGCAGTGAACACTGCTGTTGGTTGCAGCTGTGTCTCATATACACGAGAGATTTCTCAAGGGTTTTATGGCAAATGAGCAAGCTGAGGATTCTGCCAAAGGTTGTATTTATCACTTTTGGGTGGGTGGAGAGAGACCTGTCTCTAGATTACCTCATTGTTCCTCATGAATCACAGAGCACACCGTGTGTCAATAAAAGACATCAGCACTGTGCAGCATCTAAACCAGCAGGCAAGTATTAAACATTAGGTGCCCTTCCCCCCCTGCACTTCTGTTAATTTTGAAAGGGGAAATGCCAGACAACATTTTAATCAATTTTCAGAGGTTTAAATAAGAATAAAAATATTAAGAATGCTAAACTATCAACAGCTATAAAGTACAAATTCTCATTGCCACAAGCGCTTCTCACATATTCCATCCATCTGTTTCCTTTCCAGCATTGCTGCTGGAAAGTACTCTTTTGTCCTGCCCACAGGCAAAAAAAAAAATTCAACATGGGGAAACCTGGTGGTCACTGACCTGTGCATCCCTGCCATCTGCACCCCCTACAGCTGCTCAGGGCTCCCCCAAGTTCCCCCTGCCCCTGCTCCCCCCCACCCACTCCGCCCGACCACCCCGCTCCCCTTTAGCAGCATCATTAATAATTTACCAGCTGCAAGAGACAAAGAAAACACTCTGGTGACACCACGTTGGGGCTGCTAAGATTTCACCAGGATTGTGAAGCTGAGAGAAATACCCAAAACACAGAGCTTATGAATTTGGTACACAGAAAAGAGTGAAAATTCGAAATAAGGCACAGACACAACCTTTTAATCAGCACTATGAATCAGAAGAAGAGAAATGAGCAGCCAGAGCTGAAACAAATACACACTTAGGAGTGCAGCCTGTCACAGCTGTCAGCATCAAATAAATTTACAGGTTATACTTTTTTGAAGCAAATTGCTGTAATATAATTTACTACCTTGAACCGCCTTAGTGCTGGGAATTTAAAAGATTCTCAATGAGTATATTGCCTTGTGCTTGTTATTTTGACAGTAAGTCTGTTATATTATTATTTATAACCAATTAGAGCACTAATTACTGTTTTTACTGCTTTGTTAAGTTCTGGATAAATAAATAGTGGATAAAGGAAAGAAAACAAGCTATGGAGATGGAAGCAGTAGTTTTGATAATTTAATTAGGCTGGCTTTGAGGGTCTTAGAAACTGCCAGAGATGACAGACCTGGGAAAGGGAAAATGTGACACCTCAGCTGCGACTGAAAACTACACACAACACACGTGTTCAGTTTTTAATTACATGGGTTTGGGAGATAGCTACGGGCTATGACCTGCAGATTCCATTAGATCTGCTGTACTAAGTAGAGTTGGACTCAACTATCGTGTGCACGAGAGGCCGTCAAGAAAACCTGGAGGAATTGGTTTTGCTTCAGCAGATGGCCCTGTTTCCCTCAGAGCAGTGACCAGATGGCCACACACGGTGTTAGCATGTCTGGCATCCTTGAGCCAGGCGTCTTTAAGACACAATTATGAAGAACTGTAAGAAAGCTCTTATATTTCTATATTCACATAGACACACCAGCAAATCCTCCAAGAAAATTAAATTATCCTCTAACCTCTACAGCAATCAGATCATTCAGCTCTTACAGATGAAAGTATTTTGTCAATAAGCAGTTTTCCATGGCTTGCTGCAAAAGAGCAATGTTGTATGAAACTGGCAGAGAACCAAGTCATAGATTCAGCTTGATTTTATTTGATAACACCAAAATCGCTCCCCAGCATGTAAGAATGTCATACCCTCTAAATTGCCTGTTCACTGGTGGCATGGATGGAAACAGATATCCGTTCAGATTCCTTCCTGACAAGGTCTTGCAAGAGGTTAGTCAGCTTTGTGAAATAGCCCATCATGGGAGACAGAGCCGGCACAGGACTGCATCGAGATCTTCCTCAGAATACTCTCAAAGTAGTCAAGCAGTAAATACCTGCCCTTCAGGATTTTAATGGATTTAGTACTTAAAAACTGTCCTGCAATAAAACATCCAGTGGAGTGCATAAATCTGAACTCCCTTGGTAGAAAAACCAAACTCTTCTCCAGCCAACTGACCCCTGCCAGACACACACCCACTGTCAGTCTTTGGTCACACAGCATTTTACACAATGGTTTGGGTTGGAAGGGACCTTTACAGGTCATCTTGTCCAACCCCCCTGCAATGAGCAGAAACTAAGATCAGGCTGCTCAGGACCCTGACCAACCTAACCTTGTATGTTTCCAGGGATGGGGTATCTTCCACCTCTCGGGCTGGTATTTTACCATCTTCATTGCAAAAGAACATTCTTTCATCTAATCTGATCTACCCTCTTTCAGTTTAAAACAATTACCCCTTGTCCTATCACTACAGGCCCCATTCAGAAGTCTGTCCCCATCTTTCTTATAAGCCCCCTTGAAGTACTGAAAGGCTGCAATAAATTAATCCTGGAGCCTTTCCTTCTCCAGGTGATCAACCCCAACTCTCTCAGCCTGTCCTCATACAAGAGATCATCCCTCTGATCATTTTTTGCTCCTGAAGAGTGGCTCTAAGGAACCAGGTAAAACTCTCTCTGGGAGGTTTTAAACAGGTTATGCCTCTCCTAGCTGGCAGAGCAGCAGGCCACGAGAATGATCTTGGCATTGAATACTTGAAGTCGATATATCTTCATGTTTAAAAAGATGCACAGTACTTCTAATTAAGTCTGTCTTCAGCAGTTTCCAGGTAACTTGAAAAATTGACACTGCCACCATAAATTAGTCTGGCAGCATCAACAGCTTGGTTTTGTTCTTTGCACACAATGGATCTGTGTATATTGTTATACAGATAATTACTATCAGAATGGTTATTAATAGACAGGTAACCGCTACAAAATTAGTCAGTGATTGTTTCTGAATGCATCTGTTCTTCCACAAGAGGTACTGGTTTTGCATTAAACTAGCTCAAGAGAAGTAAAATGGAATAGAAATTGCACAGGGAACTCCTTGGCAGGAGATAAGAACAGGAGCTAATATTGATTGCATCGGTTTCCAAAGCACATTAGCATCAAATGAATGCAGCTGACCTTGAGAGCCTGCAGCAGTCACGGGAAGGAGTCACTTTAGGTATGAGATTGGGTAAGTGCTGTGTTTCAGCTCAGCAAAAAGGCCTGGACAATTTTATAATTTTATTTCTTTTACTTTGTAGCACACCATAAATGGCAAAGCTTTTGGTCTGCGCTAACAGTTGGACTCCAACTGAGAGTGGACCTTAGAGGTATTTTCCAACCTAAACGATTCTGTGATTCAAGACAAAAGCAGTAATTCCTTCTAGTTTTACTCACAGGGGTTTCCATTTCAATGACTGAATGCTGCTTCATGCTATTAAGAGTACATTAGGAGAGAATACCAGTAAAAGGAATATATTCCTGTTCATTACCTTTTAAAGGTTATTTCTTTGCATTTCCTGAAATTATTGAAAGAGAAGAAATAATAACTATAAAACAAATCTTCTAATCTCAGTGCACATTTAGATCATCTCCCCTAGCCTCCATTTTTTACATCCATAAATAAGGACATAAAACACAAAGAGAAAGAGGTGATTGCTTCAGCATGGACTGAAGGCAAGGGAACTGGTTTAGCTCACTTCTGGAGGTTCATTTCACAGCTGAATTCCTTTTTATTATTAACTTTTCATTTGGCCATATCTGAAATTGTTTAGATCCACATAAATCTGGGGACTTGATTGCCACTACAGCTCTCTAACTACACAGCTGCATGAGAGACCAGTGGCTGGCTGTGACTTCAGCCTACAGACATTAATCCTATTCTCCATCAGCTAAGAAGATATTTTTTAAAAAAAATGTATCTTGCCGTTTTTCATAAGCAGCATGAAGCCACCCTTTTGGTGACATACTGTGTCTTTCTGTGATTAATAAGTATGATGGCTTGTTAATTAGCTGGCTAATCACTTTCCACATCTATCATCATTGTTTCAAAGAGCAAGTCATTCACTGGACTACAGACAAAATCAAGTAAGAAAATATTCATTTGATGTCATGACAAAGTCCACTGACTTCAGCATTTTTTAAAGCATTGTTTTCTGCCCTTTTTCAAAAAATAATACTTTTCAAGGACAAACTAAAGAGGCCCGAAGTCAGTGGAGACACTGTTCAATCAAGGTAACATTTAGATTTTACATGGAGCTTCAACATGAGGATAAAGTTTGTACTTTTTAATATTATATTAGAGCAAGAACAGCATTTCTGTATAGAGGGAAAACATTTTGAGAACTACTAATGCCATAAAAATTATATTTTTTATATAAACACAATTTTCTTAGAAGAATGCTAAGCTGCACAGGCATTTTATATAAAGCAGTGCTTTCTCCTCTAAGCTCCCCAGCTGACTTTCAGGAGTCAGCCCAAATGAGAAAGATTGTGTCATCTTAGACAGTAAACATCAGCCTTAAGTAAGATACCAGGTGGCTTGGAGCTCAAATCAATGATAGCATCCAATTATTACAAAATAAAATGACCCTCTGAAGAAAATGGCTCCCATGGGCACCACAAATCAGAGGGACATGTTTTCTTCTGGCATGTTCTGCATTTTAAGTCCCTACAAATGTTACTAATAACCTGTCATCCTGCATGAAAATAGATGGTACCTGCTGAAGGCACCCAGGAATTCGTGAGTAAGCATATTATGCATATTCTCAGTGCTTTCTTTTCGCCATCTCCAAACAGATGACCAAATGGCAGGTTTAATAAATTGCTTCCAGTATTACAGCACATCTGCTTTTTATTTCCATTTACAAACATGAGAAAGGCTGACAACTCCCCTACATTTCTCTGTACCACCTCAAGTTCTCAGAGCTACAACATATACATTGTGTGCTTAAATTCCCAGGACACCTAAATGGTACAGGCACATTTCACAGTTTGTCTCTAGTTTCTAGGGAAGCAGATGATGCTTCAGTAATGTGATTCTCTCCTCCTTCTCTGGGCTATGAAGTCCCTCTTTGCTGTCGCAGTTTTGTAAGTCTATGCTCTACAGAGATGGACAGTTGCTCAAACAACCTGGAAAGTTTCATGCTTATCTACAAATAGATGAATCCACACCAAGGTACAACACAAATTAAATGGAGAGGGCCTTAAAACCTTTGCAGGAATCTTAAAGGTTTGACAGAGGTTGATTGTGAATCAGGTGAGGGAAAAAAATACCACAGGCCACAATTTGGTTCGCTGCAATATCCAGAGCTAAGGATGGGACATCACACCTGCTCCTGTGAGTCAACTCAGCTCGCCACTGGTGTAGCTAACAGCTGGCTGGCATTAGGAGGATTTTCCTGATACAGACTGGAAAGAACAGGTTTAGAATGTAATATAACGAGGAGGGGGGAAAAAAGAGTTTACCACTCCTCAAGTTAATACAGTTATTAGATCCATACAGAAGGAGGTTCCTCTTGCCACATGGCATGGCAGCAAAGCCTGGTTTATAGCAAATTTCAATATCCTAGTTTTACCAGTTCTACTCTTACTGTGTCCAAATGGGAAATTCCTATCACTAGATAATTTAATTCCTTAAGGAGTCCCACTGAAATCAGACTGAGCAAAGAGACAACCTGAATGGATTGGTATTAAAAAGAAGGTTTTAAAAAATATTATTACTTAGAGATTACCCATGCTTGTTAGTACCTTAATAATTTTATTCCCTGACAATAAATAAATCCATTAAATGGCTAAGAGAAGTTCTGTGAAGCAGTTCCTGTTTAGAAAGCAATGTTGCAATTACACCGATACACATTCTCAGTATGCAGAATCAAGCTAATCTTCTTTGACTCAAGAAAGCATCAGCTCTTACTGCACTTCATGGCAACAAACACCAGCAGTTCAATGATACAAACAAGTCTCATCTCAGCACCATTGCCACTGCCACTGGGAAGGAATTAATTGCAAGAACAAATTAAACATTAACCATTTAAGTGACTTAAACTTAAGTTGTAAATACTGTTCCATTGCTCATTTTAGCACTAACACATGAAGCTGCTCAAAGCCATTAAAACACGCACAGCAACAAGACATAGGGAGATTAAAACAAGGCTGGGCTGTTTCTTTTCTTCAGCTCAGATACAGGGGCTGGTTTGGCTCTGTTTCTTTTACCAAGCTGATGTACAAAACTTGCATACACTTCCCCGAATTTTGAATTTTCTCCTGCCCGTCCAATTACAGCAATGGTTGGGTAATGGGGATGCAGCAGTTAAGATGGATGGGAAGCACAACTACCTACGTTTTCCTGCAGAACTCTGTATCCAACTGTATGGGAGACATCACAGATCATTCTCTTGGCTTTCAGGTTACCCAATTTGCACACAAATCAGGCATCAGAGATGTAGGATAAGGAAGTCTGGCTTCATGACTGCTCACTGCCATAATCTGCTGATAAACCTTCACTGAAAATGTGAAATGTACCCCTGGCATGATAAGAATATTTGTACCCAGGGTTTCAAGCACCCAGATACAGTTACTGTGTTTGTAGCCTCATGTGCAGGAAATAGGAGTAACAGAGAGCATGTAGGAAAAAAGACATGACCTTTGTGTCCATATATACAAACCATCCTGCCCTTGTTGCAGGTCTTTTCTTTGATCAGCATCTCTTTCAGAATTATTTTTATTTCAAACTCTTTCAGAAAAATATCTGCTTCCAACTTAATTTTACACCATTGAACCATAATGAGTCCACACATTCTTGTTCAGCTATTATATTTAGACTCAGCCCCTTGGATAAAGTATCTCATAATACAATGTATATGTAACTTTCCTCCTCCTTCATGTATGCAATATGTAAGTGACTAGCAGCTTGCAGTTCTGCTGTTTTCCCTCCAGGGATCTAAAAATGTTTTATAATGGGGAACTTAACTTCAAAGTGCTTCTGTGAATGAGATGCAGCTCTTGATATTTTCCCCCGCTCCACATACAATAAAGCCATAGCAGAGAAGGATTACATCAAAGGTCAGGCAGAAGTTCATTGATGTAGCTGAAAGAGTCCTTCCTGCATGTTCCTCTTGCCTCAAGTGCAGAAGTGTTATGAAGCAATTCTTATTAAGTATGGAGTATATTCAGGTAAACGAACCTGATCCCTGAAGGATTTACAGGCCTTAAACTATTTCAAGCCGCAGAGACCTTTTGGCTGGAGTGATTTCTTACACTCAAAGTGGTGGTATTTGAATTTACGGAAAAGAGCAGAATTAATTTCTACTTCTGCTGTCGTGGAACACGTGCGGAGAAGATGGGCCCCTCTGCCTACAGCAAAAGGGAGGATGTTTCAACCATGTACCCTGGCAGCTCTGCAGCACCAAAAGGGATAGAAAAGAAACCGTAGCAGCAGTATAAAGCACCCTATTTCCACTGCAAACAATTTTCTTCAGAGGAGGTTTCAGTCTTATATACTGCAGGAGATGAGAAGCCCCTCAGGTCAGCTAGCCTTAGGGAAAGGAGATGGGTCCAAAAGAAGAGCCTGAAATTTCAGCTCTCTGATACACAGCTACCTAGAACAAGTCAAAGCATATGTCAAAGTACCCTACAACAACCATTGTTTCTCATTAAGTTCTTTGATTCCCATGAATTCCCTGTTTATTTGTTGGTTTGGGGGTTTTTTTCCCATCATTATCCCTCATTAGAGGAATATTTCCCAAACTTCAGTTTCCTAGAAGCAAAATGTTTGCTCGCTTCTCCCTTGGTTCAAACACATTTCCTGGAGTTTAATAAATAAATAAATAAATTAAAATCGATGGTAACAGATGCCATAAAGCACTGATATCTCACTGCCAAAGTTGCACCATGAGGTCATGCCCCCAGGGATTCACCGACGGATGACCTCACCTCGCTCGCTTAATGAACAGCCATATATGAACAGGAGAGAGTCATTCATGAGGATGTTATGATACTCAGAATCACTAATTCCTCAAACTGTGTCCAGGCATGTTTCCTTGCACTGCCACAGCACTGCATTTCAAATGCCAACAGGGAATGAAACTGCCTGTGCCTCACCAGACCCTGCAATCAAAGCAGTCAGCTCAATCTGAACCATGATTTATTAATAAGGAATAAAGAGAATGCAAATAAACTAATTATACAACAGGGTTGATAAGAGCCAAATTCCCAAAGTAAAACTTTAAGCAATGTTCAAGCGATTATCCATCTAATTAGGAACACATAGCCAAACACCAGCAGCCTGATAGCCAACTTCAGTGCAGTTGACATTTAAAATACAGACCCCCTGCACATGTGGCATGGCAGCAGTGCAGGAGTTAGGTGCCATGTGCTCAACCTAAAAATAAAAAGCATCTAAACCAGTTTAGACAATTCCATACTGTCCATGGAGGACAACAGAGCCCACTGGACAAACTGCCCTTGCACCCTCCAGTCAGGCTCTTCATGGATCCCACATGATGGGGTATAAAGTCCATTTTTCAGCTCGTATCCTTTTCGATAGATCAGATGACACACTCTGCACTTGCATATTTTACTTGCATTCAAAAATTCATAAAGTAATGAAAGAATCTGCTTCCAGAAGCAGCAAAGTCATTTAAAATAATTATGTTTTATCATTACAGAAAATGGAAGCATGTCTCAGAAGTTGATGCAGCTGTACTCTGAGGTGATGCCAGTTGTACTAAATGGTCAGAAGACTACCTTGCTGTGCTGTCTATGTGCAGACCTAAGTTTTAGCTACAAAAGCAATGTAGAGGTGATTTACATTAGAGATTTCAACAACTCTTAATTTTTCCATCTCTAAGTAGAAAGGTTCACTAAGCTACCTCTTTAACCGCTGCAAACCTGCTAAGACTTCTGAAGTCTTTTCTTCATTTTGATGGCATCCAGAGCACCACTCCAGTAAAGTCTTTAAATAATAATATTTATTTTAAAATAAAAAATGTCAAACACCAAGTTTTACAGGTTAAATCCCTCCAATTTCAACAGCATCTGTCAGCAATTAGCCAGGCATGACATGCATTTAGAACATCAGCAGGTCACTCTCAATATTCACCAAAGCACAGTATTTTGAGGGAAAACAAGTCCAACCACATATGCTGCCAAACTGATTTGAACTCCACCAACCAGGTGTTGACAAAATGAGATATTAAGGCCTGCATTTTAATTTTAAACACTGTGCTATTTCATGAAGGCACTGGCTCATCCAGTCAGGCTTAGTAACATCTACAGGAGCATACACTGAAAACCCCACAGCTTAGATAAATTATACTATTCCCTAGTTTAGAGGCACAGAATCATTGGCCAGATTGCAAATGTTATACTATATACCAAGGATACATGTAAAAAAAAAAGTTAAAATCTTTAAACAGATTAATTTAAGGGAAAACACAAACAGCATTTACCATCTTTTAAAACTGTTCAATGAATTCTTATTTACAAAGACATGATGGGGATCTTCAGGGTTACAGCACACAACAGCTGTCTCTATAGAAAGTGCCAGCCTTGATGTTAACAAGATGATAAATTGACTGATTAGTGCTTTAGTACTAAAATTGAACTGAACTATACTAAGATCCAGACTCAGAGAATTGACAAAAGCTCTTCCTATTGAGTACAGCTATTGGGCTGGAGGGTAAGGAGAGAAAAGGACAAACAGTAGTGAGGTGTAAAGGACACAGGCCAGCAAAGGCATCCTACTGAGGGCCAAAATAAAGGAAGCCCAATGCATCACGGATAGGAAATGTACCCATGCATACTTGACAAGGATCCAACTGGCTAATGGGAAATGTTGGTGGGACTATGGGGCTCCTGTAAAATGCAGCTGGAAGAGACCTGCACTGCGACCACTGCTGGTGGCCGAGATCTCATGGCAGCTCAAGGTTCTGAAGTGATGGAAATCAAGCAAGAAAAAGCCAAAACTGGAGATACTGTACCCAGTTACTATTTACTACGGCACTGATGCCACATGTCCCGTCCATGTCTACAAGTTCTGCCTTGCAGAGAAAAGTTACTCTGAGGCAGGACAACACATTCCCTTCCACAGGCACCAACATCCCTCTGGACTCCACCAGAACTGCAGACACCACAGTGTGATCAGTGGAAAAATACCTGCTTTATTAAAATTGGACAAGCTATATAACATTAACATTTATGCTTCACTTTTAAAACGCCTGCAATACCATAACTGGCATTGTATTTGACATTTGTGACTGACTAGAGTCACATTTACATTAATGGCAATACTGTCTAGCCTGTAGTAGAGGTAAGCAGAGATTTTTGTACCTATTTAATGCTTCAACGACACAGAAATAATAAGGGCACCAACGTATGATAAAATGGTTCAGCTGCCTTATTTTTAATTAAAGCACAGTGCAGCTGACTTCTGTGGAACAATATCCATCTTCCACAATTGCACAGACTTGCTTATTTTACTAGCAAAAATTCCCATTAATTTAAGGCCTCTTGACTCAAACAGATTCATCTCAGATAGTGTAATGGCAATAGATTCCTTTTGCAGCACCCTTCTGCTGTGAAGAGACACTATTTTCTTTCTTTCTAAAAAGATAGCACATAGAACTACACTCCATCAAGTAAATAATTAAGATGAGGAGAATAAACTGAGATTAGGAAAAATGCTGTGTATAAAATTATGTTGTGCCCTGAAATTTGCAGCTCCCTATAGCAGAGGCATAACTCCTGCACAAACAGCTAAGCTGGGCTTCCAAACCTTGACTAAAATCTTTAGCCTTGCTGAGAAGTGATGGAATTAAAAGTATTTGCATAAGCTTGTAACTTGAGCAAGCATAATGTAGGTGAAGCATGGGAATACAAAGCGGTTTTCATCAAGATATAGTTCTTCTGAAAAAGAAGAAAACTACTTATTAATTTTAGAAAGAAGACACATGTCCTGAGAAGTCATTTAAGACAATAGTTTAGAAAAAATACCTATGCCTCCTACATGTTTTAAAATAATTGTCCTCACCTTTCAAAAGCAACAGTCCCACAAGGCAATCCTACTGCAGTTGGTGTTGGGAATGGAATGCTAATCCTGGAAGCACAGTGTCTGCATATAAATGAGCCCCTCTTTAGGTCCCTAACATTTATTAATTTTTGATAAATGCAATAAACAGGAGAATTTTATCCAACACTGCTGAAATCAGAAATGTTTCCTCCCATGTCGGCAGTTTATACAAAGGAACGTTATTTGTCTCCCTCACTACAGGCTGGAAATTTCAAAGTGTGTTTAAGATAATGGTGCGTCCTAGTATTTCCATATCAAAGAAAGAAATCCATTTTGCAACTCCTCACATCACTAGTTTGTGCAAGAATTAGGTTGCTTCTGTCTGGCCATGAAGTAAAATCAATCAGTAGCAACCCTGAAGTTCCCTCCTATGTATTTCAGATCACCACCAAAAAAACCCCCAGAACGCTGCAGTATCTTTCACCTACTTTCCACTGCAATCCACTCCATCATCCAGGCTGCTCATACGTAGTAATCTGTTCTTGAGAACTGTAATTGCACAGTGGGAAACTCAATAAACCTGTATCTTATCTGAAAGAGAGGCCGGTAACTGCCTGTAAGAAATGGATCTTTTTGCAGAAGGATATAAGTGTGAGATGCATTGTTAGCCACTCTGTTTAAAAAAGAAAAAAAAAAGGAAAGAAAGAAGAAAATGCATGAGTTTTTTTGTGGGGTTGGGGGGGACGGATGTGAATTGGTTGGTTTCTTTTTTTTTCAGATTAACATTTAGCAAAGATTGGGGGGGCGTCAAAATAAAAATCTATTTTTAAAGTTATTAAGTATTTTGGAAGCTCAACACTGCAGAAAGAATGCTGGCAGATCAATACATACTCTCACTATCAAACTAATCTTCACTGGCTTCTGAATAATTCAGGCTCATTAGACTTCCAAGCTGTCTGGCCTAAAGGTTACGTGAGATGTGCATCAATCTGTCAGAAAGGTGGCAAACATTATTTCATTCCTTTTCCATCTACACACTCTCATATTTGTACAATAATAATGATCATTTCAAAGCCTTTATTAAATCATAATTAGCCTGCAACCCTCTGTCTCAAACATACTGAATATATTTGTTAAAATACAAAAAAAGAAAAACCAACCAAACAAAAAACCCACAACATGCATATGGGGAGCAAGGGGAATACAAGCAAAAGACTCTTGAATGTTATTTTGTACAAGGCTACAGTGGGGGGTTTTTATTAAAAAACCCAGAACAAGCTGATTAGGTGTAGCAATGATATATTTAGAGAAATATTAAGAGAAAAGAACACTGATGCAACCACATTTGATTTACCAAGTGTATTACTTAAATCTTGCATTTATCAATGGGCTTTAGATACTCTTGCCTTTTGTTTCACTGCCATTTTACCAGCACTGGCAAAGACTCAATTGTCACCTAACAACCACAGGACAACACTGTTTTGGCTCCTCAGACTAATAGCAATGGTGATGCTCAGGTACAGAGTCCTCTGCTACGGTTAGGAAGCCCTAAATCACACCCCCACAACCTTTTCTTCTGTAATATAAAGACTAGAGAATTACAAATAGATGTGGTCCAAGTATTTTTATTTTTCAAAATGTTGCCACACCACAGCCAAAAAATAATTGGCAGATGATTTCTGAGCTATGGCTGTGGCTCAGTGGTAGGAGCTGTAGTCCTGATTGCCCCCAAAGCCTGGTTGTACACCACATTCAGGTGCCCACTCCTGATGTTTTCTCCAACTTCTCATTGTCAATTTTCTAGTAACTATTTCCGAAAAAATGAGCTTCCCCATGCAAAACAGAAAACAAAGAAGAGAATGGTGAGAGCATTGCACCAGCTGCTGTACAACAGACAGTGCCCCTGCTCATTCTCTCACAATATACTCTCCGAGGGACGTTTATAAAGTTCAAAAACTGCAAAACTGAAAACTTAAAACAACCTGAAATTTTAAACAACAAATCCCACTTATAGGACTCATCTCCACAGCGGGTCACAGAAATCAAAGACTTGATACACAGTGCTAAATTTTATCACCTCCCAGGCCAGAATCAGTCGATTTACCTCTTGTAAGAAAAAAAGGAAGGAAGACATAAGCATTTATGGTCATTAAGCAATTGGCTGACTTGAACTAGCACAAATTACATTACAAAATTACTTGAACTGTGCTTAGTAGGACATTTATCACTGAAAATTAAGAATGCTAATTATTTTGGATTATCAAAAGTTCTGGAAACGTGGGTATAAGGAAGCACCTAAGTAAGAGAAACACAGGTTTTCAGAGACTGGTCCTGCAGTAATCTCTGTGCCTGTTCATCAGTTTCTTTACAGGGAGTTAATGTGGTTACCACAGTCTCCAAATAACAAGGAAGATGAGCACCTTTCCCATCCTAGTGTGAAATCCTATTTGATATTAAAAAAAAAAAAAAAAAAGAAATTCATCATATCTGGAGCAATTTCTAAAAGAGCAGCACTAACTTTGGAAAGCAGAGATCTTGTCTCCAGCGGACAAATCACGCATCATTTCAAGCTATGATTCAAGCTGAATGCAATAAATGAAAAATTGAGCCTCAATTCATTGGTTGCCAAAAGTGAACTGACAGTGACAGTTTCCTTCAAAACCAAGCATGCACTTCCCTGAATGAGGACACCTGTGGTATTTTAGTATCCACTAAGCTCACAGTACAGACCAGCAGGGGGACTGGCCAATTACAAACTGAGTTGATCCAAGATAAATGCTGGTCTGAAGAAGAAAATAGAAAGGAAGGAGCAAAGTTAACAGCTGTTAAGGGCAATAAGGCACAAACCACATATCTGTTAGATGCTGACATTTTCAATAGACTCTGTGGCCTCAAACAGCTCAAAGTATTCAAATATTTTCCCTCCTACTGGCCATAAAACTGAGCACAGGCCAGGAGACATCTATTTCCATTTGCAAGGTCTCTTCCACACTGTAGCTGCACATCTTTCTTCTGGCCAAGATGTCTCAAGATGTCTCATCTAACACATGTTTGAACCATCTAGCTGCTGCTGTTCAGCTCCAGGCACAATTAAACTGCCTAAATCCAGGCAGTCCAAAAATCCACTTCTTCCACATCCCACCACCTGGGCCGAGTTCAGAAAGCACGAACTCCTAAATCCCTTAAGGTGCTTGAGGACCTACCCCACCACTTTTTCCTCTTCTCTTAAAACCCTGTCTTGTCAAACACATTTGGAATTACTACAAGTACATGGGAAGACTAAAAGGGGTCTTACCTCCAAGTTTCAAGGATATTTCTTCTCCACACAAACATTTTCAAAGAGCACATTGTATACACGTGTATTCCAGTGGTTAATTATTTTTCTGTTAATTCCTTTTAGTTATGGTCTAGTTGCAGGAATAAACTTTTCTCACAACTGCAAGTCTTTAATAATGATATAGGTGAAAGTGGGGTAATATCTCATTAAAACACACCTTCTCAAACCCACTACTGCAGGACATTTAACATTTTCACCCTTGATCAGAAAGCAAAATTTCATAGGGCAGACTTTTCTTTTTTTTTTTTTTTAAATAGGCGTTTCTATCAGTTTCTGTTAAAGTCAGTATAACTCCCTGAATGAAGGGCTCAGGTTCTGCATTTCTGCTTCTCAGGCTTTACAAGCACTGAGCTTCCTGCCTTCATACAGCCCCCAAACTCTGGGCAAGGCTATGACCCCAAGGCTGAACTGACTCAACCCTATAAACCTTCCTTTTAAAATCCTCTACAGCTGTCTCTTCATTCAAGAAGTACTTTCCAATCCCATTACTACTTAAACCATTCATAATCCAATCAACCTCGGCAGCATCATGTCAGATCCCTCTGTCAACACTGTAACCCTGTAATATTTCATTCGGGGAAAGCGCAGCACTACTTTCCATTGCCAGAAAAACCGTAATTCCTACCCTTGACCCAGCTTCGTTCTGGATTCATCTTCATTTAGCACAACCCCATTAGAAAAATCAACTGGATCTTCCAGATATCTTTATTTTACATAGGGTAAAAAGAAAAATTAAACTTCTCCAGCTATTTCTAAGGAAACAAAACATAATTCAGACAAGTAGATTGGCTTGCTTTACACCCACTTTTTGTAGTAGGGTTAAGACACCACTATAAGATACATAAAGGAAGTAAACTGAAGCTTTACAGTATTTTGATCAAGGTTTCATCATTTCCTCTAGTGATTTTTTTCTTAATTTGACTTAACTGCAAACTAAAGAGAACCACAGAATCATTTAGGATGCAAAAGAATTTTAAGATCAAGTCCAACTGTAAAATTACCTCTACTTCTTTAATTTAGTTACTAGAAATATGACCTTCTAAGAAAGAATGCATTTATTAGCTTTTATTATTTATGTGCTTTTTTCCTAGTTATTAATATTCTTTATGATGACTCTATTTTAGGGTAGTCCAAGACCAGCAGGGAGGTCTAAAGGCGCTCCCTGGTCCGAGACATCAAGGATTTTGTAAACCTGTGTTATGTTCCTGCTTCCCCTTAGGTTTAGTACTTAGCTTCCCCTTCAGGTTTAGTACAGGATGATCATATCCATTTATCATCCTTACAGTCCAAAAGAGAACACAATCCTGTAACCATAGAAACATGGATGTTCCTGTGGACATTTTCTGCCTATTATATTTTTTAAAAAAAGAACCGAGCCCTATTTGCTCTCTCCACAACACTGTCACAACCCCAGGTGAAAAGAAAAATCCCATGTTCATTTTAAACCAGCACAGCAGCTCACAGCCCCTTTCCTTCCCTCTCTTCAGAAATGAATGCAGCATGGCTTGGCCTGGGAACCTTGAACCCTGGGATCTATAAAATTGTCATTTGCCACAATTAATAGCTGAGCAGTCAAACAGAAACTCGACAGCCACTGCCACGTCAGCCACCTACTCCCTGTGCTGAGCAGCCCAACAGTCCATGATGGACCAGGAACACACACTCTTCCCATCTGGGGCAATTTGCTTTTTTTGCCCCCCCTCTTAAAGAACTGCCTTATTAAAATAAGCAGAGTGCAGCTGCACAATATTAGTCTTGGTAGAATAAAACCCTAAGAGAAACAGTAAGCATGCTTACCATATATTACAGCTCTAAAAAAATTAAACCATTATTCACTGTTTGAAGATACATGTTTCTCATTTAACCATGAAAAGCTAGCACATTTTAAAAATAATAATTTTCCTACTATCCATGGCCAAGCAGTGAAAGCCAAAACATGCTGCCAGAGTCTTCAGTTAGGAGCGATGTGGACAGAGGTTTAGGGGCTATTAAAAAAAGGTAACACATCAAATTAGATCTCAGGACATTAGCAGCAACAGCTGTTTTGTGTGTTCCCAGAAAATGCTTTTACTCACATCCTGATTTTCAACAACTTAAATACTACACAGTCCCTTTAAATCTCTAAAAATTCAAGGTACTGCCTGGGAAAAGATGAAGTGCTTCGCTCCATACACAATTATGCATTTACTGAAGTCAGATGCTTGGAAGAATAAAAATCTACCCACCCCACCACTACCAGCCTCTGGCAATATAATTTAATAACTGTAAATCAGTAAAGCATTATAAACAACTCCAGGATATACAACACAGGCTTTACTGAGCATAATACTTCAAGGTAATTAAAGATAACGATTGATTCAAACCTATAGTCACAGATATTTACAAGAAATGGACACCAGTCGATATTAACATAGAAAAATCAGGGAAATTAGGCACAGAGAAGTTATAATATTAGAATTATGAAGCTCCTAGAGGAACTTTAATGATGCCTATTTTATGTCTCATACAATACATCTCACAATGTAGAATATTCCCATAAAGTCCTGAATGTGTGTGCAACACTGCAATGTTAAACTTGCTACCCTTGGATCTCATGAGATCTGCAGTTCTTCATATTTTCATGTTAAGCTTTTTCACTACTGTACATTATAAAACACACAAAACCTCTCTTTGTCACTGAGGAACCATTTAGTCCTTAGAACAAAATCTGTTCACTGTAATTCAGCCTTTTTCAACACTGTAAGGAAATTCTGTACATATTCATTCCCAAAGTGCCTAATCAGTCAGTATTAAAAAAAAAAAAAAACACAAAGGCTTTCTCAAATTAAAATATGAACTATTTATCCATCCTCTGTGAAGGAAACTCTCTAATGTTTCCAGTGACCAGTTCTGGACATTGAGACAAGGGTGAAATTTTATTTGTATTTTATATTTTCACTCTGCCCATTAGATCCAAACCCTTCTGTGCAAAACCAAACCCAATTCCATGTAGTTAGTATAAATTGCTCAATAAAGCTGAATTGTTTTGTGAGCATTTTATGCTCTATATGAAATTGCCACCTACAGACTTCAGGGTAGCTACTTGCAGGCAGCCAAGGCTTAACAAGCAAATTTTACATGTTTAAAAAGGTTTTTGGCTGCCTGTGTAAATCATCTCCCAGCAGAGAAACAGGTGCCCTTGGTTAACTGAAAAGCAACAGGAACAACATCTAATTAAGATCACAGTGGAGCTGCAAATGCCATGAAGGGACAAATACTCTTCCAAGTCAAAAGGCAATAATTCATGGAACCAAACCTGAACACACAGAGACCCAAACAGAAGCAGTTCTGCTTAAGAACTATGTCCACGTTTTATTTCTTTTAAAAGACCATATAATTGAGGTTTTAGTATTTAGTTTGACACTGCTCATAGTTCATTTTAATACCATGAATAAAGTGTTTTACAGAGGTGCAGGTAAATAGTTAAGCAGTGCATTTGGCAATTTCTTGTTCAGAAATTCATGCTAATATAATGTATTTAATATTAAAAGTTGAGTGGTCCCAACAAAAATCAATTAAACTAATAGCAATAAACCCCAACCCCATTATTTTATTTACTATTTTATTTTAGCTTCTCATCTACCTTACCAAAATCGAGTTCTGCATTACAGCTTGTGTCTCAAACATGGTTCTTGAACAGCTGTGCTATCTCAAAATTTCTTTATTGCTATAACAGATATCAAGAAGCTACAACCAAACAAATGTACTTGAAGACAAAAAAACCCTCTCCAGCCTAATAAACACAAGTCAGGATGTAAATATATTATCAAGAGCTTCACTAACTGCAAACAGTTGCACCCCATGAGACAGCAGTAACTTCTCCCATTGGATTTTGGCCTAAATGTCCGTAGCATGACTATTTTCACAGGCTTAAATACAGGGTCTGGGGGTTTGGTTTTTCATTTGTTTGCTTGTTTTTAAATAGCACAGAGTAATTCTGTTTCATAAGCACACAGTGAAAGCATTCTTCACAGCATTTCATTTGAGCAACAGCCTCCCCTGAGTAGCTGCTCCCCTTTCTGAATGGAGCCAATCTCAGCACAGAGGTTCCCTCCATTGTTTGGAAACAGGATGCCAGGAGATGTAGAAAACAGTTGTTTCTAACAGAAAGCATGTACACAGCACTGAGAAAAACCCTAAAGCTCAAAACCACACCGTGACTTTCAGGATGGGGCATAAAATCCAAGTCAGGAGAGGGAGCTGCTCGGAGAAGGGCAGAGGGGATCCCTGGCCCTTCAGTTTCCCCTCTCAAACTCTGGCCATTAAGTTTCAAGCTGAGCCAAATAACTTGTAATGGATTAAATCCAATGGTCTCACCACCATCCAAGTACTGAATTAAAAGCACCAAGGGAGGTACTCCAACTTTTGATAAGACTTTTGCAATGTTAGCACCCTCACTTCTGAAAACATTCTTGATTTCCCACTTAGATTACTTGCCTTCAGCTTCCAGGGGTTGGTTTTTATTATAGCTTTCCTGCCATTCAGTATTTTCTCACACTGAAGTTAGTCATATACTATAATCAAGCCACCTTTATTTATTCCTCTTGATAGGCAGAACATAAAATCTCTATGTCAAAACAATCCACAACCATCACTTCAACCCCAGCACTGACTGAAAACTGAATAGATTAGATAGAGAAAAATAGATTTTTATCTCTTCATCTCACACAATAGAGATAACCCCCACATTAAATGCACACTTCAGATCTGAAGGTCTCAATGTTTTGGCCTAAAATGCATATTTCTCTATTTTTTTGGTGATCACAGTGAAGCTTTTACCACCTCCTTTGTAAACCTTGTCATTTACATAAAATATTTAACAATATTCATAATTGGGGGTAAAGTGGTTATGACCATATAAACGTACATTCACAGCTTGGAACACAAAGGAATATAAGCTGTGCAGGACAAGAACTGGAAACAGCAGCATTTTATTACACTTGTAAGCTTCCCAGCTCCAATGAGGATAAATTTCAATTTAGAACTTGGCCTTTTTATTGCCCGTTTATACAAGGTGACATAAAAAATGCCTCAGTTTCCAAGGAATCAGATGAAGCTATGAGGACCACCTTCATGGACACACTTCTGTGTCCCAGGCACAGGTGGGACACACCTGGGAGAGCACTGGAAATGCTGATGGTGGGATCACAGCAGTGCAGGAAATACCTCCATTCACACAGCAGTGTGGGAGACTAAAATCTAACCAAGTCTGAAGGAGCAAAGATGATGAGATCAGCACAAAACAGATATGAAGTTGCTGGAGAGAGTGCAGAGGAGGCCACAGAAATGATCAGAGGACTGGAGCACCTCTGGTATGGAAACAGGCTGAGAGAGATGGGGTTGTTCAGCCCAGAGAAGAGAAGGATCCAGGGAGGGGGCATACAGGAGAGCCAGGGAAGGACTTCAGACACCAGCATGATGTGATAGGACAAGGGGTAATGGCTTTAAACTGAAAGAAGGGAGGTATAGATTAGAGATTAGTAAGAAATCCTTCCCTGTGAAGGTGGGGAGGCCCTGGCACAGGTTGCCCAGAGAAGCTGTGGCCGTCCCATCACTTAAAGTCCTCAAGGCCAGGTTGGATGGGTCTTGGAGCAACCTGGGATGGTGGAAGGTGTCCCTGCCCATGGCAGGGAGTGTGGAATTATATGACCTTTAAAGTCCCTTCCACCACAAATCACTCTATGTCTCTATGTGTATTTTCAGCTTCTACACACCTTTCATCTACATCCCCCTCCCTGAGCAGAACAGTGATCACCACCAGGGTAGCATCCAGCCTGCAATGAGTATCTTTTGCCAGGAGAAGTACAGACAGGACAATCCCTCTTGTCAGAACCACACAGCAGGGAAGAAGTTAAAATCTGTAGGCAAGGCTGTAGCTGGATACGGCCACAGGAGGAAGGCAGAGTCAACAAACCAGGTACTTCTGTGAGTGTGTCTGGGCTACCTGGGGGTTGCAGCAGTAGGCAGGACAATTCCGTGCTTTCCACCATCCATCTTGTGATGTTTGGGGGTTTCTACACTTAAATCCCAGTTTTGGCAATATTCAAAGAGCAGGGAAAGTTTGCAATGTGTATATGTGCATTTATGGGTCAAAAATTGTATATCTATATTTTATTTTATTTTTACATCTTTCTATCAACCTCATGTGAAAGCAGGAGGGGGGTTTTGTGAATGCCTCAGGATTCAGCCCAAGGAGAAACATTTCCTAGACTTGGACTGGGCAGTCAAGTGTAAGCAGAAAACTGCCATAATAAAACATGAAGTGTTTTGCATCCTCCTTGCAGCAAACACAGTGCTCATTTACATTCATGCAGAACAAGATATTTCCATCTAAAATTGGCTTTTTCTCCCATTAGAATCCTACAGGGCTTGATTCATTACTGCTAATGAGAATGAATTTCTTTTCTTAATTTACACGCTACCTGTTCGTTTACTTTCAGATTTACTTTTAATATCAAACCATTCCCCTTGGGAAAATGACCATCATTATCACAGAGTCCTCCCAGGAGCACAAAATAACAGCTGTCACTTTGGGTCACCATAGCAACACTACTGTAACTACATCAAATTTGGTTCAACAGGAGAGAAAAAAATAAATATATATATACACACATGTACATGCAGAGGTGATGATAATAAGGGACTCACAACACAGTTCAGGAAATTCTCATTTTAATGATCATGTGCTTCTCCCTCCTTTGGCCAAAATAACTCAGTTAAGGTCAGTGCATCCCTTGTCAGCAGGGATGCAATTGTCCTGTGGTGCATTCATTTAAAAAAAAAAAAAAACATGCCAAATACTGTCAGCAATGCCATCATATCACAGGAGAGCAAATAGGTGATCTACTTATACACTGGAACCTGGGGTTCCCAAGGGATTTGCCCATTTAAGTTCCATTAACATTAATGGGGAATCATGTGCGGAGTATGAAGACATCTGAGTGAAAAAAGGCTTGTTAGAGCAAATCCACCATTATAAGCAAAAATTAAAAGTTTGCCATTATTTTCAGTGGGAGAAAGGTTGGATCACAACTCAGATAAGCTAGCTAATCAATTTTAATAGAAACAAAAGCGCAGAAGGTAAATTCTGAAAATCAAACATCTGGCTTTTTAGTCTTTTCTTCGCAACACAAAACACTGCCTTTATTTTTTCTCACTTTTTTCTGCTAGGATACATTTTTATCTGGAAGAGGGCAAAGTGTTTTACCAATACTGCATTATGGTTCATTAATGAACTAACAGAATGAGCTCTGAATCTTTTTTCTTACATTTCTTCCTGGCACTTTCTGGCTCAATGCCTTGTCTTTAGTTAAGAAGAGAAATGAGCAGCTTAGGGAGGGGAAGTCTCTGCAAAGATGAAGCTGGCTATGAAAAGCTGACTTTCCTCAATCCCAGCTGAATGAAGCAGAACTCTCCACAGGCTGCAGGGTGGGCTGGCAGCACCAGGAACCAAATACAGCTCTCAAAAGACAGGTTTCTCTTACTCCCTTCCTAAGAGAGAAACCCAAACATCCACAATTGTGGGGACCAGGTCTGGGTTTTGATATGCTGTAGCTCTGCCCTGTGATCAGAGGTTCTGTGTCCTGTTCAGCCACGTACAAAAGGAAAGATGCACATGAGTCGCTTTAAAAAACCCCAGACAAACAAAAAACATGACTGCTTTCAGTTCACACTCAGCAGACAGCAAGAGATCAGAGTGAAACATCACCAGGATTTGCTGTTGGGGCTGCAAGGTTTTGACTATCAGTTCTCTACCACTACATCTAAGACACAGCTGGATCAGCTTCAGAGTCAATTAAGAAAGCTCTCCTTAGAGTTTATTAGCCAAATCAGAGCCAGGAAGTAAGCTTATATGTACTCACTTAAGGCACAGTTGCAACAAAAATTGCATGGATAAACCTTCAGCCAGGGTGAGATATTTCAGTCGTTGTCTCCGTGCTTTCATTGACGTGCAATAATTATGGTTAATAGTTGCTAAAAGGCTTCTAACAAACCTCTCACAGTAATTTATCATAATTAACATAACCTTAGACATGTTTCAAGCTTTTGGTCCTCAGCTCATTATTTATGGGCCTTTCAAAATTGTTCCAGTACATTAATTTTTCTATTTTTAAGCAAATCTATAACCAGAGCCTATCAAGTGCTGAAAGAATTACACTTCCCAGTTTATAAATGCGGGTAATATACATGTACATTCATAGCTTAGACTTTTTTTTGAAGCAGTATTGAGTCATTAATTCATGATCTACAGAAATTATTAGAGTCAGGTAGGGCCTGCTTTGCAAGAAAGGTGTAACAATGCATAACTTGAAAGGAGCAGAATTTACAGACGGTGGAAAAACTGAAAAAATGTAAGAAACATTTAAAATATTTTGCATATAGCTTCACATTAATGGTACTTTCACATTATTACAGAGAAAAATAATTACGAATGTTGCTCTGTAATACTTCTGAATACTTCTCCAACACCTTCATCCCACTTTAAGCTCAAAAATCAGCTACAACACAGAAAAAGACATGTAGAGTGGGGTCAATTTCATTTGGAAAAATAGAAATCAGTGTAAGGATGTTCAAGTAAAAATTAGCAAGATATAGATATGTCGGATTAGAGGACTGAAAGTATGAATTTCTGGGGGATTTTCCATCCCTTTCTTCAATTTAACCAGGTTTATCATTCTAGCATGCAGTATTACATGAAGACACCCAAACCAAGAATGACCAAAAAATTAGACCAGTCCAAGAATATCCAGAAACTACCAAATCACCAAATGATTCTGTGATTAATCTGAACAGATTCAATACTGAAAATACATTTTAACTATCTGATTACCTAAAAACCCTGGGTAAAGCTCCAGTTGTGTTAAAAAGTTATGAATATATACTGCATATATGAAGTTTGCTCACTCAGGACAGTGAAGTCTCTGTAAGGAGGCAGCCAATCTAACAAGTTAGAGGAAAGCTGTTCCCCACTACAGCAGTGCCCAAATACTCACTGGAGTCAGTCCAGAATAGATCGCACCCATCCCAAAACCCACAGCCAAGGTAAACTCTTAGTTCCTTTTCAAATTCAAAGTATCTAAAAATACTTTGATTAGAAGCAAATGAAGATAAATTAGTGCCCAAAAAGAAGAGCAGTCAATCATAACCTTCGTTAACATGACCATAATTGGAGGTCCTGACTCAGTGAGACCTCTTGCAGTTCCTATTCAAGCAGCCACATGGCCCCTGGAGGCATCTGAAGACCAGGGTGGCTAAATCAGGCAGTCCTGTTTATCACCACATAACAAAACAGAATTAAACTCTTTGTCCTTCCCTGATTACAAAGCATGGTGCAGTTCTGAGAAGGAAAGGCCTTAACAGCTTTGTAAGGCAGACATTTCACCAGGAGATGGCTATTAGCCAGCATATATCTCTGTCACTTTTTAAAGATAATCTGGTTAAACAGCTACATCTTTCCTTCTTATGTTTTTGTTTCCACTATACACATGAAAATTAGCTTAGAGACTAAGCGGGCTAATTTACATTTTCAGGGATATGTTTTATCATTGTGTGCAGATAGGATTTGCAGTCTCTTTGCTGAATGCATTGTGTTACCAACCCACTCGCTTTTCTCTGCCCAAAGAAAGAAAAAAAAGATCATTTGCATCATGTGAGCAGAGAATATAGCCCAGCTTTTTGCTGACAGAAGAAAAGCCTCGAACTATCATCCCCTACCTAGTCAAGCCAAGGAAAACTGAGGAATAATAGATGCTGAAAGCAAAATTCCCCCAACTCTAATAAAATGGCAGGAGAAAGTACAAACTTTCATTTTTTGGTCACTGCTGCAGTCTTATGAAAGTGACATGAATCCCACAAGAAACACAGCATAAATTTTTTCCCCATGACAGCAGGTAGTTGTAGGTGTAAATAAAAACGAGTGATTTGCTGAAGGCTGGTTGCCAATCCTGTCACCAGCAGTAGCAAGTGTATGAGAATTGTACTTGGTGCTTACCTTCAGGCCAAGCTTTGAAAAGCAGATCTGAGATCTGAAACAGCAAAGCACCAGTGTATATTTACCACAACTCGAGCAAAAGAAAACTTAAGGAAGGGGATAAAACACAACAAACCCTGTCTCAGTTTTTATTCCATTCTCTTTACTTTAAAAGGGGAAGAATAAGGAAATGACCTCCAAATCCCCTAATTTTATAGCTATGACCAAGGAATGTGAAAAAGTTTAAACAGAAGGTACAAATGGATGCAAGTGTTGTTACCAGTTTTCAGCACTGTTTATCAAGGGGGGTTCACCTTCTTTGACCCTCCTTTTCCGACTAACAAACCTGTAGAAGCCGTTCCTGTTATTCTTGGCATCCCTTGCCAGGTTCAGTTCCAGCCACACCTTGGCCTTCCTCACCCCCTCCCCCTACACAACCACACTTTGTCTCTGTGCTCTTCCCAGGTCACCTGTCCTTGTTTCCACTGTGGATTTGCTTCTTCCCCTTTAGTTTGACCAGCAGGTCCCTACTGGGCTGTGCACATACACACGCGTGTAAATGATCAAGCAAAATACCTACACATACACACACATCATAAACAGCAAGGTCAGCAGCCTGATTTATGCTGAATTTACACAACAAAACACAGGCGCTGGGAGAGCTGCATCTTTTGCAGAGGAGAGAAACTGAAAGAATAAGCAGTTTTCACCATGACTGTACACACATGTTAGACTAGCATAAAACTGCAATTCAATTTCATAGACATTTTGTAGCACAACTGTTCGATCTTGTTCAACTTGGAGAAGTGGAAAACTCCTGCAGAAGTCAATCAAGCAACCAAGCGTTGGGTGTTGGGAAAAAGAGAAGCCAGCTGGACCAGGTGCTGACGGGAAGCCGAAACTTTTCCAGCTTTCACCTGGGTGACACCAGATCACAGAATCACAGACTGATTTGGGTTGGAAGGGACCTTAAAGACCATTCAGTTTCAACTCCCTGGTTCCCCTAGCTCAGATTTATCCAAGCCCCATTTAATCTGGCTTTGAACACTTCCAGGGATGGGGGTTCACTGGGCAACCTGTGTCAGGGCCTCACCACCTTTGCAGTAAAGAATTCCTTCCTAATTTCCAATCTAGACCTGCCCTCTTTCATTTTATAGATCTTTACTGCAAACAAACAGCATCAAGGAAAATGTTGCAATGCCCAGAAGTCAACAATTTGTGTCATAGAGTTATGGGTGCGTATTTTTTAATCCTCCTTTCCACATATCTGCTACAAACCCCAGCAGTCTGCCTTTTTCTGCAAACTTTGCATTCAGTGGAGGATCTTGGGCTGACACCCACCCACAACTCCAGACACAAGCCATTAGGGCTATTTATTAAGTTTCGCATCTCAATAAGTCACACTTCATGAGTTCTTACTGTAAGATTAATAAAATAATATTGGAAAGCAAGAGTTCCATTGTCATAATGATTTAGTACACGCACCGGAGATGGAAGTATAAATAATTAAACCTACCAATCTAAAACACAAATTTGAAAAATCACTTCAGCTGCCACCAAAAAGACAATTTCAAGTTCATTTAACACCCAATACCAAAAACACTGACAACAGTATAACACTGTTTTGAAATACAAGAAAAATTATTTATTCATGGAGTCTGATCTTGCATGTCAGATACTGCATTTTAAATACCATTGAGGTATCTCAAACTGGTTCCCCCTGCATTCCTTTTTTCCCATTTTTGCAGAGAAATGAAACAACTTATCCACAAAACTTGTAAGTAAAAAGAAATTCCCACACGTAGCATTTAACTGACCAATTTTGTCTACTAGTCTTTCTACACAATCCAATTCCTAACTCCATTTGCTTTCCTGCTGTGAAAATTCAAATAGACTAATAGGCTTCTCTATCTCTGCTAACAAGAGAATTTTGTATTTAAGATCTTATTTAAATACAGTTACTGTATCAGATTCAGTGCTTTTCACTAGGTTATTCAATGTCTCCTTTGTAAAAAAAGTTATGTAGGCGTTTCAAGTTTAAATAAAGGTTAGGGGCTAAGGCTGAAACAAGAAAATATTTTTGAAACAAAATCATAATGAAATATTGACTGATAGAGGGGGAAAAAGGCTTTGTTTAGACTCAAAACCTATGATATAGTTCACATTAAAGTCAAGAAAAAACATCAACAAACAACTTTTCTAACAGAGATAGCTTATGTTCCTGGGAATGTTTTGCCAATTAAACTGGCAACACAGCATCAAACACAAATATATGAGGATACACAACAAAAGATAGCTGACCTAATTCCAGAAGGTGCAATAGCCAAAACACCAGTCAATAAAATTTCAATTACTCAAGAATATCAGCCACAATTCCTGTGACTGTAGGGGCAAGACTTACAGATACACTGTATTAATGTTAATGCTATTTCCAGCCATTTGTGCCTTGCTTCTCACAGTGCCAAAATGAATTTAAACCACGTATTTCAGGCAACACCCAAAATACAGTTTTCTAATTAGACGGAAGTACTTCCAGTCCTGGGAAATAAACCCAGTATCCATAGGAGTACTAGCAAAGGGAGGCAGGAGCTGCAGAGGGAGGGTGGAGGAGGACCTCAGAAGGGTGATGAATACTGGAACACAGCTACAATTTGTGATAACATTTAACCCTCTGCCCTCAATTTAGGCTCTCTAAGACATTAAATGAATACCAATATGTCAATAAAGCAGGACAAACACAAGCCCAGAGAGAACAACAAAACCCCTGCCCCTAACAGCATCCATCCCTCTTTGTCTTCCAGATTACAGGAGAATCCATAGAATGAGGAGTCTTTAATCCACCAGTGAGAGCTGCTGAGGAAGAGTTAAAGCAGCAGAGCCACCTGCACCTGCGGCAGCAGCTCATCTGCTCTCCCCACGCAGCAGCCCTGCAGGTCACTGCACTTAGAAAAGAAAAAAAAAAACCTAAAAAGAAAAATCTGTCTGCTAGCCAATATCTGTCAAACCCACAGCTGTATTACACAGCAGTTGGCATGGATAAAATAATTCCTTGTTAAGGAAGGATTTATAAAATATGCAGGACATTAACTGAACATACACAGCTACTACTTGAGATTATAAATTCATTAACCCAGACCCAATCACTGGGTAGAAGGCAGGCCAGAGAACCAGTCCAGTTTCCCTTCACTTTGTGCAGAATTCACACAATTTGAGACAAGTACAAAGACCATGACATCAGAATGGAATTCTCCAGTTAATGGGAATTAGGGGTGCAGTATCAATAGGTAGAACAGAGTCCAACACAGTAAAAAACTTCAGTCAAGTGTTGAACTGCCTTAACATCCCCAAGAGTACAATTGCTAACACCTCCAACATCCATTACAGTAACCATTTGGCCAGCAAAACTCCCTAAGGAAGGGACAGTGCCAAATCTTTTCTTCCAAACATGACTATTTGAAGCTGCTTAAACATCTATCACGCTTCTGCCCAAATGCTGCTGTGAGATGTCCAGGTCTTCTCAAGAGCTTCTTTCATGCTGCCATAATCAAGTTTTAGTTTGATTTGTGATGCCATGGCAGGCCATGTCTTAGCATCTTCTGCATGGATGGATAAGAAATGAGGGAGCACCAGCAGTTGGCCACTGGACTTTGGGGACAGGGAGCAGAGCCACCTTTGTTTGATCCAGGGATCAGCTGGAGAAGAGGCCAGCTGGAAAAAATCCCTCTCTTCCAACCTGCCTTGGACACCTGGACTAAGACATGACAGCCCATCTCAGGAAGGCTGAACATGGCTCCTGCTTGCAGCCACCAGTCCTGCAGATACCTCTTATCACTCCTTAATTAACAGCAGCAATTTGCTCCTCATCACTCCCAAACCTGTGCCGGGTTGGTTTTTTTGTTGTTCATCAGTTTGGGGAGGTTTTTTCTTGTTTTTTCTTATGAGCTGACTTGCCCTGACATTGAAGGGCTACATTTTATTCTTCGGCTCCAATTAAAGGCTGCCGAAATCCGTCATGGTCTCGCCTCCCTGCATGAGGAGTCAGCTCTTATCTCTCAGTGGGGGGAAGTGAAAATGGGCTCGGTTGCCTAGAAACCTGAATGAGCATCGTCTAAGTGAAACGCAACTTCTGGACTGTTAATTCGGGAATGGAGAGTCCAGGCAAGAGGACGGTGTCAGTCACTTTGCCTTCAACATCCACAGGGTGACCCTTTCCCGGGGAGAACGAAGGGTAAATAAACACTGGCCTAAGACTGACAAGAGCCCAGGCTTTTTTAAACCAAGTAGTAGCAGATGCTGCAAGCAGGGCATCAGTCTCTCCAGCTCAAGGCCACTCCTTCCCGCTGGGCCACAGGGGTTTGCACAGCCCACACCCACAAAGACTGGCTCATTCATTTAATCTGGGTGTGGCACCACAGGTACCTATTTGCTGGGAGAGAGCCCAAAATTGAGCCAAAGGACACATCACTTATCCAGAAGTGGATATACAATAATAACTCATTACATACAATATTGTCTATTTTGAAACACACATAGGTTTGTCTGCCCTCAGTGAGAACTAATTATATCATACTTTATGCAGAGATCCAACCTATTTTTAATTCAAGAAAAAAATACTCTACTCCTATCTATATTCCAGTATTTACCATGTAGGTACGTTTTCTCTTAATTTACAAAGAAACCCCTGATTAAGAGCCTTTCAGGAAAACTTTCTATGAAATTTAATATTAGATCTCAAATGTGTTCCCATCTGAAATGTTTTCACAGGTGAAAACAAAACCTTCAAGATATTCCTAAAAAGTTCATCCAAACTTTAACACTGGCCATGCTGATAGCTATGTAACAGAAGTAAAGAATGTCAAAAATATTGTTTTGAACTCTGGCTGAATTTTGAGGCTACAAATATTAAAGGCTAAAACCAGGTAGTGCAAGTCAGTGAAGTACCGAGGCAGGGACCATGTTGATAAAGAGCATTTAAGGTAAGACCCTAACTCCTCTAGTAGCTATTGCCAAAATGGATGGCATGAGGCATCTTCAGAGTAACCATCAGGTCTGACTGCAGTCCTCCATCAAATCTGAGTCAGTGCATTGCCACAGGAATCCCAGTTCACCTGGGAAGCAGAAGGAGAGATACAAGAAGGGAAGCAAAGATCTATTTCCAGCCCTTGTACCCAGAAATTGTGGATGTCTCTACTAGCACTTGATATTAAAATAAATATATTTAAGTCTAGAATCACTACAAACCTAGAATGTTTGAATTTATTTTGGGGAAAAGCAAATCGGCCTCAGATCACATAGCTTTTGTGTCCCTCTGTAGTTTGGGGTTTCCAGAAACACAGAAAATAAATACACAAAGGGTTCTATAGTATTCAGGTATTAGAGTAAGAGACCAAAACACAGCTAAGGTGAAAATCTCCCATCAGCACG
The DNA here is from genome assembly GCF_000691975.1 of Corvus brachyrhynchos. Taxonomy (NCBI): domain Eukaryota; kingdom Metazoa; phylum Chordata; class Aves; order Passeriformes; family Corvidae; genus Corvus; species Corvus brachyrhynchos. Next base: position 133,656 of record NW_008240030.1, on the reverse strand, counting down.
AGAAGTTTCATCCTGCCTGCTCATCTACTTGTTGGGGTTTTTTTTCTTTTAAAATTTCTCTTTCTCCCTCCTCCTTTCCTCAAGTTACTTCCTTTTAATATTTTTCTTGATACAACAGACTCAGTAACATGCATATAACTAAAGAAATCCACTTGCTTTTCCTCCCTTCCCTGGCCTCTAGCGTTGGAAACAAGATCTAACATCACATGCTACTAAATCACTGACCTCTGCATCTTGGAGCTGATGAAAGCTTAGATCATGGCAAACTCAGTCTGTGGTAATAACTGCTCCTAGGCCAAATATTTTATCTACCATTTATCCAGCAAGCACAAGGCAAGAACCCTGATATTAACCAATGCCATCATCAAAGCAGACAAAATACAATAAAGCTTATAAGCACAGACCCTGTTCTGATACTTGTTCTGCATTCTGCTATCCCTGTCTTAAAGTGGACTCAGAGTGGTTTGGGTTGGAAGGGACCTCAGAGATCATCTCATTCTAACCTCTGCCACGGGCAGGACACCTTCCACCAGACCAGGTTGCTCCAAGCCCCTGGAGTGGCCTTGAGCAGTTCCAGGGATGGAGTATCCACAACTCCAATTTATATCTGATTTAAAATGATCCTCCTGACATGCCAGGTCATACAGGGAAGACAGCAAGCTCTTCCCCAAGCCCTCACTCCATGTCCATGGGCAGAGATGAAACAAAACCCACAGCTCACTGCCTGGACTACATATCCTCTACACCCATCTGCAGTGTGAAAAAATTCCTACTTTCTCTTCCCTTCTTCCCTCCAGCTTCTGAGGGCCATGAGAAAGAGCTGCTTAAAAAGAGCAGCACATCCCAGGCTTGCTTACAGGCTTCAGTCCCAGCTGCCGGCAAGCAATTCCCACCCCACTCCCCGGAGACGGCATTATCAGCGCCTCGCCAGCCAAGGTGGGGAGCACAAGGGAAGAGGACTGGGAAGGCAAGGAAGGAGAAATCAAATGAAAAATATCGCAGCAGCTGGTCAGTGAGACTCGATTTTCAAGTCTAATCTCAGTTTGTACAGTCAATGGGGGAGAAATGGCACAATTTGCATGACAACAGCCAAGGGAACTGAATAGTGGCAAATCAATTCTGCAAAAGAAGATAACGCAGAATATACCTAATATATTAGCAGCAAGGTAGAATTCAATTCCCATAATGTCTGATGATATTGATTAAAACTGACACTTTTTTATTATTATTATTCCTCTTCCACTTAGGACATGGAAACAACTGAGCCATATAACAATGCAGTTGTTTTACACAAATGGAAACACACTTGGCCATGGAAGAAAATAATGAAAAGTCCACATCCATTAGGAGTAACAGCCCTAAAAAATATTAGGACTGGCTATTTTAGCATGTTACAAAGGCACAAGTTCACACTTAGGCTCAGGGAGGGATTTGGTGACTTTAATTTATACCCAACAGGAGAGACGTAAATAGCATAGCTGAAAGGAAGCAGTAGGTTTTATTTATGGATGAGTTTAAAATAATCAGCAAGCACGGTATCTCTGACTTCCTTCCAACTTATTTAGAGATTTGACTATCGGTGTTGACTTGCTGTTGAATTTGAAATAACCTTCACAATCACTACTGGGTTGAATACAAAAATTTCCTGACAGTATACATTTGTCTATAGTTAAAACCAATTCCTTTTAACTCACAAATCCTCCTTCCCCCTTTCTTGGTCACCAGTCTTATTATCTCAGTTAATAATCTCATTTTTAAAGATGCTATTACAGCTGAATGAGAATTGCTGGTCTGACAAGAGAAGCACATTCAGTACATGAAAAAAAGGAAGTGTAGCTCCCATTGATGCTGCTGCCTGCATTTAAGCAAAAGGAAAAAAGAAAAACTGCAAGTTTGGATGCTGAAAAGTCCACGTTACTTTTGACTGAAGAATGTGCTACAAAATTCATTTTCAAGTTAAGACAAATTCAGTATTTTGTGTGTGTGTTTTTGACTGCAGTGCATGCCATCGTAGAGACTAGAGACAAAGACTGACGAAAACCTCAGCCAGTACTGCTGATGTCACTGATCTGTTCTGCATAGCACTTGAAAAGGACAGTAAACACAGCTGAATCTTGTCAATACCAAAACTTTTGACTTTATTACCATCTAAAAGAGATACCCCCTCAGTCCCACCTTCCCCACTGCAGATTTTAAAGTGTTTCCCTGAAATACAGAGAAGAGTCAGAAGCTTCACTTAGTGCCTCCTTGAATACTAAACACTCCACTGGTCTACACCCAGATCTTGTCCTTGGACTCCAAGACAGTGATCTGCCAAAGTGATGTGCCAGGAAAGGCAGACTGCTGAATCCCTGGGTTTGAGGTGTCCTAAGGGGATGCTGCAGGGAAATTGGAGAAGATGGGGGGCTCTCAGTTGCATTTGCAGAGGAGCAGGGTCCCACTCCTGCCTTACAGTCACCACGGGAACACACAGGCACCACCCTGCCCTTGCACAGCCTCCAAAATGTGTCCTGGAAAATGCTGGGTTAGCTATCTGCTGTGTGTGCATTAAGGATTCCAGACACACACATGTCCAAACCTGTCCTATAATAGCATTTCTTTCAACGGGCAGCAGCCTTACATTAATAGATATTAGTTTCTGTAACTAACTCAAGTAGAGATGTAAGTGACATTTGTTCCCTGAAGTGAAATTATACATTTATATACATCCTATCTGTTTTCCCATCTCATTTTTTCACAACAGTTCAGCTGTCACGCTCTCTCTTTCACTCCAGCATGAAAGGAAACAGATCTTCTGGGTTTAACAATGAGAATGCAAAAAAAGCCCCCAAGAACAAGCCAATGTCAGTAGCAGGGCACTGAGCCCAGTGTATGGATCAAAAAGTCCAGGCACAAGACTGTTTTGCACAAAATGGATTGTGCTTTTCCAGTCTGCTTTTGATAGTTCCTCAATCCTTCACTAAGTTATCCTACAGAAAAACAGGTGGTAGCATACAAAGATTTTATCTTTTTTATTTGTTTAAAATTCAAAAATAGAAGGCCTAAATTTTGGGTAATATGCTAATGTAATTCTGCCACCCCATATCTACACTGATTCAAAAGCAGCTTGGAATATAGCTTTCATAAAGCCTGATATTTCTGCTCTTTTGATCTTGGTTGTTGACTTTTTCTTTTTTAAATAAAAGCCTAGCACTGGGCTGCACTGGACAGGAGCATCCCACTACATCTCCACCGAACAACTACAAATCCATAAGAGGAAACACAAAATACTACTAATGTTCTTTTGCACTCACATCAGTTGGAATAAATGAAAAACATGAAAAAACAACACTTCTAATGTCATTAAAATATGATGATGAGTAAACCAACCTGAACAAAGGGAATTAATTATTTGGATGACTTTTTGTGTTCACACAATCTGGATGAATAATTTATAGGAAAAATTTCTAAGTTACCAAGAACAGATTTTAGTTTATCCACAGTTTGGAGATAACACTAACACAGTTCCTATCTGAACTATTAGGAGTTCCTAAAAGTATTGATTATTATGAGCAACAAAAATTTAACCAAATTTGTTAATTCAGTTGGAACACTACATGAGTTTCTTACCCCCCCTAGGCTGGATGACCTCAGCTTTTAGAGAATCACAGAATATTCTGAGTTGGAAGAGACCCAGCAGGATTATGACATCCAACTCTTGAATGAGTGACACATCTGAGGGTCAAACCCACATGCCCAGTCTTATTTAGCACCATGCTCTGACCAACTGAGGCAATCTCAGAAATCCCAAGCTCTTCATCACCTGCAGAGTCCAACCGCCCTTCCCTCTCACACGCATCCTAAACCTCACCTACTCAGGCCATTTACACACTCTGCATCTTGTGCCCATCAACAGAGAGAATAACACCAGTTATTTTCTCTTCCTTTTCTTCACTGGGGCAGCAAGGAAGAGGATGTAATTTGCAGAAGTTGCTGGGAAGAGTTTAAGATGACATAGTACTGTGCTAACACCACTTTTGCATTTCCTCAAACTTAGCTACACCATTACCACTGCCTCTCTAGGGATCATATGCACCCCAGTCCCTGTGTCAGATCACCTTTCTCACCCAACTAATGAAAGAACTGGAAATTAACTGGAGAAAACTGGCTGTATAATCAATCTGACTTACTTTAAAGTCACTAAAGATCAAAGAGGGAAAGGTAAAACTCTTTGATCAGGTTTGCAAAATGGGCAGGACTGTTCTGGCAGACAGCAAGACACGGCTTTAGTAACTCACACCAGTGAGTAAACTGCACTGCAAGGTCTCAGCACAGCTTTGCTTTCCTCTGATCCTCCTGCAGCTTTTTTTACTCTGCATCTAGCATGGTATCAACACAGTGTAACATAACCTCAAGCAAAATGTATAATTTCATATGGTACAGATCCAAACATGAGTGATGAAATTTCTTCAAACCCTACTCCTGAAAAATATTCACACCCTCGCCACCCTTCATTCTTACCAAAGGCATAAGCATGTGATTGATTAAAATACAAGGATTTCTGGATGAGTAATTAAGAATGCACATAATTAAACTGCAAATAAAGGAAAATTTCTACTAAAGATCCAATTTTTTTAAAATCTGTATTATTTTAATATTTGCTCAAATATATGCCCACTTCTGTTTGTGACATCTAAACTGATGACTCAAGAGTGGCAATTAAGGTACATTCCATATTACTTCTGCAGCACCCTACCTCCTGTGAATTTGCAGAAATTTAAATTATTTTAGGTTTAAATGAGTGGAGGCACTACAACACAAATCCCATGGTTTGAAGGATGCTTTGTTGTCACAACTCATTTTATTACTGGTCTGTTAGCAGCAAACTGTTCTTCCAAGAAATCAACTTTATGATTTCAAAAGCTGATACTATACTTAGGAACTCAATTAAATAAGAATAATTCCTTTCTATTGTGATCAGCCAACCAAGATACTAATAACAAGAACCGTAAGAGACTTGAAAATTTCTTCACATATAGAAGTTTAAAATATATACATACAACACATTAACATGCACGCCTCAACCTCTCATGAAGTATATCAAGACAAATGGTTCAGATTAACATGAAGCTACAGTTTCAAGTAGCATTACAGCTTATTTTAAAAAGTCTTTGTGAAAATTTACAGACAATTAACTCATTTCAATCAGTTCTGCTCTTGGGTCTTAAATAAAACAGTTGTATTAATATATTGCCCTGAAGAGTTAAATTCTCACCAGATTAAAAAGAGTGCAGTTAAATCTCTTTCTGACAGAAGACAAAGGGTCAATTCCCTTGTAGCTAATGGAGTTAAACTGGAGTAAATGAAAGTAAAATGAAGCCCATTTTCTTGTGTTTGTGCAGGTACAACAAAGTTTTCATCACCCCAACACTAGCAGAAAACATTCAAGTGCTTGCTCCTGGGAAAATTAGATGTTTTCAGGAAAGCCAGGGAAATCTCCTGTAAATCAGTCTCCAAAGACAAAGAAGATTACAGCCATTAAATGAATGGGGAAACAAGTGAAGGAAACCAATGCCAAATAATTCCAGACCACCGTGACTCTTTTCATACCTTTGATTTGTAAAATTAAAACATTTTCAGCAGGCAGGTATGAAGGAGGGACCAAAACCTGACTGACAGCTATCCCCCTCACACCATGGCCCACTGAGAGACAGGGGCTGTGATGGCCCAGGGCATTTAAAGAGGGCCCAGGACCCTACTCCCATCCACTGCTCCACACATTGAGGTGAATATCACCCTTGTTCAACAACTCCAGAGTGCTTCGAGTAGCACAATCAACCACAGCACAGCAAAGGATGGACTTTGGAGAATATGCAGTTATGCAGCTGCTTCTTCCACTGCCTAGGTGACTTGATCAGATTTTCATAAAAACCTGCTCCAGATTCCTGCCCTTCTAGCCAGGGGAAACTCAATATAATTCTGGAGAAATAATTCTGATCTGGCTAAAAAAAAAAATCCATTTACATCATTTAGTGACACTGGAACAGCTGACAAAGTGAGCTCTATGAGGTGGATGAGTTGATGTTTTACTGCAGCTGCAGTGAGCAGCAGGTTGGGGCTGTCTGCAGCGAAGAAAATACTGAGAAAAATCAGAGAAATAGACAGGAAGGAAAAAATAACAGCTCTCCTTAATAACTATCCTTCAGCATCAGTCAGGGACTTACCTAGAAACACTCCTGCCAGATTAGTTACTGCAACCACCAGCTTCCAAAATGGTTGGTTCACTGAATACATTTACAATGAATAATAATCAACTTCTCAGCTTCTTATGACTTGGTTTTTTATGCCTTAATCCTGTATCACATGAATTCAAACACATTTTTACTGTTAACATGGCTTAAAAGTGAGGATCACATGCAAACACGAAACAACGCAGACAATAAGAAGTGATCCTGATGGCAGGTTTGAGTAGGTGAAATATTAGTAAGTGATACTACTGACAAGTGCAAAGGTATTCTATTATACTTCTGGGTTCCTTCTTTCCCACTGGAAACTCTAATGAAAACTGATTTTTTTTTTGTTTAGTTTTTTGTTTTAAACCTCACAATACAAGAAACCACACTTCCAAAGTCTTCCCTCAATACAGATGCATTATAGTAGTTCCCCTTTTAAATTCTAAGGGCCTTTATGGCTCTGGCTGAGCTTGTTTTACTGAAGGATTTTTGAGCAACAAACCAGGCAGACAAGTAAAAGCAGAAAGTTAAAAGAACCAAAGCATTAAAGGAGTCAAAGAGCAGTCCCAGGGAATCTGCAATTTTCTGGTGCATCATTCTGCATCAGATGAGTAATCCATCGTTTGGGATGGCTTCCAAGAATGGACCATCTGCTCTCAGCATGACCACGCTCCTGGAAGCTGCACAGAATCTTTCACCTTCTCCTCGACAGCTCTGGAGAGATATAATAATAAGGTTTCTAGAAAGAACAAAGCCAGCAAATTGTAAGCTGCTTTGCCTGAAACACTATCTCTTCACAGGTTCAGTACATCTAACTTGCATTAGTGGCCTTCCGCCACACATAAGTGGCATTTGACACGGAGAAAACAAATGATACTGACTGGAGAGAATGGGATTTTTAGCCATGAGATCACAAGGCTAAAACAATAAAATCACACATAAGTGATTGAGGGAATTTGCATATGTACAGTTTCTGAATTCTTCCTAATTTCACGCACATGCTCTGTCACAAACGCCTCAAAGAACAGCAAGGCAACCACAGAATGAAAAATCTCCACATCTATCCCCTGCCCTGGGTGCAAGGAAGGCTACAGGACAAAAGCCCCTAACCTTAATGCTCCTGCAAGGCAACTCCATCGAAGGGGCCAGATCTCAAAGGGGAAAACAAACAAGCCAACCACTTCTTATAAACTGCCCTGCACTGTCAAATTCAGGCAGCTGGCTAAAGACACAGGAAACCAAATTCCCATATCAACAAGCAGAGGAGGTGATGCTGTTCCCATAACCCTGGCCACAGCTCCACACCCTCCTCTCTCCCAGCACATGCATTCACCTGACATCAAAGTAGCCAAGCTTAAGAAACTAAATAAGGCTTCAGTTTTTCACTCAAGAGGAAAAAAAACCCTCATGGAGAAGTCTCTAGCCAGGGGGAAAAGATCAATTCCAATATTTTTGTCAGCAGCTGCCAGCAGGTCAGTTCAGCTGTGTTTTAAAAATACAACTAAGAGCTGACTCTCACACAGCTGAAAGGTTATGCACATGGATTTTAACAGCCTGTGGGTTGTAGCTGCGGGATAAGGAAAATTATGGGATCGAGTAGTTGAAAAGGAGAAGGCTCAACTGCCCTCTTTGGTATTAAGAAAGGTCTCATACCTGGTATCTTTACTGTTTCACCTAAAGACCAGCTGGGTTTGAGACTCCCTGAATAGGAGGATCTCGTACCACCAGAGCAGCAAACTCCATACAAAGCTCTCAACATGAAGTGGAAGGGGACTACAAGAAAGTGTCTAACTAAGCTATTAATAGAGGGTTTTTTAGAAGAGGCCGAACTATTTTCTAAATCAGTAGAAATGGATTTGGGTGTCAGTGTTCCAAAACAAGACAGAACAATCCATATATGTGAAGTGTGCCCTTAAGAAGTTAGAAAGCCAAAGGCAATGTCCATGCTTTGCTCACATTTTGGAAGTTCAAAGTTGAACACAAGATCACTGGAACAAAACACAGAAGAAAAACATGCAAGATCAGTTGCCTTTTCTTCAAGTCAGACAAAGCACATACAAGGCATCCTTAATTATTTCAGCTACAACAGTAATGACTGAGGCTAAAAGAAGCAATTGCAGCATCACACTTCTCTTGCTAAAGCTAGCAGCACTCTCACTTCAGGGCTGGAGGACCCAAGATAGGTGATGCTGTCAGTCAGGGCTCCATCCAGCCCCTGGTGTGCTCCTAGCCATTGACACAAACCTTCTGCTGTGTAGCTCCAAGCAAAACGACTGGAAATGGTTTCTTCCACAGCTGAAGTGGAAGTTTGCATCCTCCAGACTGCAGTACAATGAAGACAAAAAACATCATTCTCAGAACAGCCATCTCATAACCTTCCTGAAGTTCCTGAAGGGGTAGGAGATGCCACTTCTGCCAAAGAGAGAAGGGAAGCAGGAGACCACACCACAGGGTGGAGTAAGGACATGTGTGGGAAAAGGAGCACTAACTGCAGGAATCTGGGGTGTAAGGATGACAAGACAAGGGCAGTGAAAGAGTAAGGGCAAGATATGCTCTAGGACAGACATCCAGTTACTGCAGAAATGGAGTGGAAGAGAAGGGAGAAAGCACAGAAGTATCCATGCATGAAATCAGGTGCTGAAGCAGCAGGAAAAAAAGAAAAAAAACCCCAGCCATTATTTTTAGGGAGTTTAACAGAATCTTACAAAACATTCTTCTTTGGCTCTTGTGTCGCAAAGAGTACAAAGGAGCTGGTCCCCTTTGTGCCTTCACAGTGTTTCAGTCAGGGCAGCGCTTCTCCTGACCAGCCACAGTGGTGTCACTCAGTGTCCAGCTCCACGGATCCTAAAGTCTCAGCCATGCTACCAGTCCTTGTTCCAAATCATCAGTTATTGTACATCTCAAGTATGGCTCAGTACTCTTTCAAAACCCAACATTTTAGGTGTTAAAGGAAAAAAAGGCATTATTTGACATGAGAGAGGAAAAATTCAATGCAGACTTTTGAAAACATACCCGGGCTGCTCATCACTCACCCCTCTTTCACAGTCATTTCCAATAAGCAGATTTGGAGCTGCCAGATAAATTTCCCCGCTGGCAGGAGAACAGGCCACCAGGCTCCCCGAGGTCCCAGCTGCTCCTCCCCTATTGCTATCAGGGCTCCCATTAGAGGCAACACATCCTACCCTGATTAAAACGTCGCCTGCGCAAGTCTTATACCAGCCTCAGTCTGCCAGATTCAAAAGACCTGCTCTTGATTTATAGCAAAGTAAATGAGTGGAGGAGGGAGTTAAGACTGAAGAAAAAAAGCAAAATAATGAGGGGATGGAGAAATAACAGAAATATTCAGTTCTTGAGCTGCAGGACTATCTTTCATACCTATAAGCATTCACCCTAAAAGATAATTCATTATCTTAGGAATCTAAAATACCTATTTTCCACTTTAAAAAATGCTTTGGTGTCTTAAAAACAAACGTGCTTCATTCTTGGATTAATATCAAGCTACCAGGATTAGCTATCACAGAATTAGGCATGATCCACGTACACAGCTGCATCATTTCCAAAGCAAGAAGACAAAAAGGACATAATGAATATGCAGAAACCCTGTTTACTGTTAAGAGCAATCATCTTATTTGCCCTTCCTTTTGTTATATATAATATTAACACTCATTCTTCATGCTCTTCTATACTGCTGAATCTTGATTAATCAATCTTGTAAAAACTTGTCTTCAGTGACTCATCATCTGTTTCTACTTTTTGAACTCTACTGAAAGCACCCTGATCACAAACCAAAACAATTCAATAGAGAATACACTACTGCCTCAAAATCATCAAGAAAAAAACAACAAACAAACCCATTTTGGATCACTGCAGCTCCAAAGTCTACACCATTCATATGCGACAATGAGCAACTACCTCCTCACAGGCAATGGCTCAAAACTGTTACTAAAAGTACCAGCAGTACTTATTATTCCTGTTTAATGGGATGCTTTAGATAATTGCACAGCAGCTTTACAGGACATTAGTTATTACTGCTACAGAGTTGGTAGTGTGTTTTTTTGAAGGACCACAGCTGACTATTTCCTTTCCTCTTCTCCTCTTAATAGATAAACCATCAGAAAGTAATACAAATTATATCTGACCAGCATATAAATTGTCAAAGGTAATAAATTCCCCACAAATATTAAAGGAAACTACCAGCCTTGAAGCCATGCTCATACTGAAATCAACACTGAGAACCCAAAAATCTCATCGCTGTGATGCCTTAGGTTTTAACTTTTATATTTCTCAAATCCTGTACTGCCTAGTGTGTAACTGCGAAACTCCATACATCCTGTTAGCTGCTGTTCTCTCACGCTGGTTAGACATAACAAACCCACTCTGGGCCTGAACTCAAGGACACCTTGTTGTCCTAGGCCCCAAAATGTGTAAACTAAAAGCCTTTGAGAGGAGGGGTAAACTTGAGTTAAACTCATTAACTGAAATTATAACTGGAGAATTTACCCTGATATGCAAATGGACCAAACTTACCTAAGTGTGAAAAACCCGGGACCCAGGGTCCATCTTGGGTGGAGCCCCTCAGAGGTTTTTGACTGCCCAGGGTATACCTTTGAAGGCCCTTCAAATAAATACATAATTTCTTCTCTTAATCTTGTCTAGACTCTATTTTCAAGTAGCCACTTCAAGGCATCGGTTCAGTTTTTGGGGTTTTTTTAAAGACAAAGCAAATATTTTGCATCAATCAGTCCTCAAGTGCTACAGAGTTTACTGCATCCAAGGATACCTCCACCAAAGGTAACACCCCCTAACCTATACTTTCTCTAACTCCTTCTCCTTGCAGCAGCTGAACCACAGCATATGGTGCACGTGGATATTGATACTCTGCTCCCAACACCACCTCTGCTCCAGCCCTTGTAGCTGCCCTCAACTGGTAAAGCTGCTTTTGCCAGCCACAGTACCGCTGCTCTCCTGGCAGCATTTCCCATGGCAGGGGAACAAACGCGCTCCTGCTCCATGTGTTCCCAAGCGAGGATGCCAATCTTTGGACACCAGCCTTTGGCACCAGGCCAGATGGATGCTTTTTGCTGTTCCTCTGCTTTATGGGCTTGAATAGCAAGAGACTATGAACTGCAAAACCACAATACTGTTATCGACTGAAGTAAAAACACTGGTCCACCCCACAGCAGTGAAACAACCTCAGTTTTAGAAGAGATCTTAAAGAGAGGAACAAGAGGGAGAGAAAAAAGGAAATCAAAATGTAAAACTAGAGAAATAAATGTAATTTACCACCCAAATCACACACTTGAAGTAAATGGAGACACACAGTGCTGCACCATCTTAAAGAACATAAACATAACTTATGTCTTACATTTGTGGAACATAGTGAACAGTTTTAACATCTCTTTTCAGAGCTGGGAAATAACTACCCAAAACCTCCAAGAAGAGCTGTGACATCTGTCTTCTCAGCAGTTCCTAAGGTGGTCCTCACAAGCAGGTTTTATTTTCTGAACAGAAAAGTCTCCCACTTCTTCCCACTATCTGGTATTTATGCCCACACTCCAAGCTTAAATCATTCTCCCTGATCTACTTCACCCCTCTACAGCTACTGTTTGTTACCTGAATTTAAAGGATATTAACTTACAGAAATGCACATAATTCAAGTTGGATTTGTTACCCTTCCTAGTGCATCCAGGCACAGGCACAAAGGGAAGAGTAACCTTTCTTGGACAGGCAGCACATCAGCAGCCTGCTACACCCGATACGATCCTGTGCGCAAATAACAACAGTCTGTGCCTGTCTGGCACATTTACCCACAGAAATCTGGCATATGCTTTACTGTGAATAATTAGGAGAAACACACAGAACTCTCTTATTTCAAGGTAGCTTTTGTTACAGTTCCATTCCTGCAGACTTTTAAAATGAGGGTAAGATGACAAGATACGAGACTATCAAAATGTAATTGAGCAAGAGGCTGAAACAGATGAGCGGGTAGGAATTAGAATAAATAAAGTCTCCACACAAGCTGAAGAAAAACCAAACAAAGCAGATACCAAACTGCACTTTGGAAATCTGTTCATCTCTACAAGTGTGGCTATTTCACAGTTTCTCCCTGCTTTCTTCCTAAAGTGGTTTAGATAATGAAGCTTTATAGCATAACCTGAATCTGGATTAGATATTACATATGTAAATCTTGACATAAGCTAAAAGACCCAGTTTTTGAAACATATATTGGTTTTGATTTTTAGCAAAGGATTTTCAGGTGTAGAAGGAACTTTTCCAAGGACAGAAAAAGAATCCACTCAAAAACTTCAGGAATATGCCCAATTCCCTACTTGGTTACTTTAGCATTGAGTCTCCTCATTTTAGATGCAACTCCTGCCATATTTAAAATCTTGGAATTTTTTTTTTTTTTTTTAAATAAACCCTGAGAACACACCAGATTTCACCCCAGGGCAGAGCTAGGAGCCTGCTGTTACCAAGCTCATACCCTGAACACGCACACAGAACTCCTGTGATTCACAGTTTCTAAATGCAAACAGAAAGACCTCCGGATGCTTCACTGGTACGAGAGTTGAGGTCTTTTTGTTTGGTTGTTGTTGGCTTTGTTGTCTTTTTTTTTTTTTTTCAAATAACATTACAGTATCATGTGGTAGCCTTGAAAAAAGTGAGATACTGAGATACACACATGCTATGAAACATTGTTTTCAAAACCCTGGCATCAGCAATTCTTTTTCTGGCACAAAGTACACCAAGGGTGCTAGAGAAACCCTCAGCTGCTCATTCCTGCTCCTCCCATCCTTTGAACATCAGTGTTCACAGCAGACAGGCTGAGAACAAAGACCAGCTCTCTTTATGTCCCCAAAGGGTGGCTTGTGCCCCCACCAGGGGGGTGGCAGCCCCCCCAGCAGCCAGACAGAGCAGCAGTCCTGCACCAGTGCCAGTCACAACAGCAGGACGTGCTCTGCCATGCCTTGGAGACCTCTCCTTGGAAATTCAGGGCTTGGTTTGCAAGAGCCATCACTTAGACTGAAAAAGACTTCCATACACAGGCTGGGTGGGGGGGGAAATTAAAATCTTGTTTGTCCAAGTGGGCTTGTGAGTGTCATTCTCGCACAGGGATTCAAAACTAGCATAGAGACAGAAACATCAACACAGGACCAACCACCATAACCACAGCCCGGTATGAAGAAAGCAATTTGATTAACTGGTTTAACTGAGAGAAGTTGTGATAGGAGAGACACAGCTTGGACAAGAAATACATGGGGCTTATGCATGTTACGCTTTTCTACACCATATGTTTTGTTCCAGGCAGTTTATAACTGGGATAGTCACTGGTGCTGCAAGATCTGAGTTTGGAAAGGGTTTAATGATCCCATTCCAAACATCTATGACGTTAGTGATGATGTGCCTAATCAGCATAATTAATCTCATTCTGTGATTAACCCAAGGAGGAAAGAGCTCCTTTAGGCACAGGTAAAATAGCATGTGAGTCATTACTTGGCAGTGACAGTAGAGAGTTTAAAAATGCAAGTTGTGCTTTGTTGGAAGGTCCAGACTCAGTCTAAAGAGGAAACACACAGATTATTAGGTGCTAGGACAGAAACTTGAAGCAGTCTTTCCCCAACCACCAGAAACCAAGACACCACTGTCACTAAAAGCTCTGCTAATTTGTGAAATACTAGAAAGCGTTCTGGGGACATGACAACCAAACACTTCTCTGACACGAGCCAATTGTGCTGCAAGTACTACAGGCAAAGACTCTGTGGGCAGTTCTATCCATCATGCTACAGTTCAAGCCTTTTTTATTACTGATCTCCCAAATGGAATTACTATAAAAATGCTCTCATTAATAACCACACAAAAAACTATGTCTTTCACAGTGCCAGGACCTATTTCAGAAGCATCTGAATTATCCTAAGCAGTGCTCCTGGTTTCTTCATACAGAAATTTCAGAAATCCCTAACGCAACCTCAAAGCTGCACCTCCTAGAATACAGTCCAGTTTCAGGACAACACAAACAACAAGCTGTTAAGTACTGCCCTCTATTCCTGTAAATTTAAGGCAGCAAAAGCTGGCACAGCCACCAAAGGAAGCAGCCTGCCCTTGCAAACACAGTGGTGTATTTGTTGCTACCCTCACATCTTTCTGCTTTCTGCATCATGTGGCTGAAGCAGCAAATGGGATTAACTGGCCCAGGGAGAAACATTTTGAGGTTAAGGAAGGTTACTTTAAAGTTTATGTGCATTTAGAGTATATATGAAATTTCACAGTTCGTTCCAGAAAAATAAGCAACTGCTGGAAGAAAAAAAAAAAGGTAAGTCATGTCACTCCTGACACCTGAGCTGTCCAGCCTGGATTTCAAGTGGCTGTTTGCCAAGTGAGGCAATAGCTGTGGCATTTGGAAACACACATTAGCAGGGAAAGGTTCCTAGTGCTTCCTCACGCCATCCACAGATTCAGCAGCCTGCCTGTCCCCTTAACAGCCATAGAAATAATTGCCTCACAAGTAGTGATTTATCCCCTTTGACCTGATACGAAGTCAACAGAGCTTAGCAGCAGCAACCAGCAAACTTTGGATAAAAGTATTTACAGCTATCACTGGCTCATGGCTTTCCTGTTGGCCATAAGACATCTTGTTTCATCTTCCAAGCGCTAATATCCGTCACATCTCATTTTTATTTCTTAACTTCCTTTAGGGCAGACACAAACATTGAAACTCTTGCATAAGCTACCATTACATAGCATGCAGCTAAAGAGAGAACTCTCCCCATTTTATTCAGATCAAAACCAATCACTACTCCCGTTACACTTAAATCACTGCTTACATCTTGACCAGCTCTTCATTCAGGAAGGTGCTCACCACATTCTTGAGACTTCTCTGCTGAGGTGCATAAACACTACTGGATAAAGCCGCACAGAGGGAAGGGAGGAACAAAATCTGTTGAAGGTTCATGTTGGCCATTACCAGGGGTCATGGCAGCTGCAGAGACCCCCATTAGGTAACACCCCATGTGTTGTTGGATGTTGCACATGAAAATGTGAAGAGCTGTTCAGGTTTCCTACGTAACTCCAAATGAGAGATGTTCAAGTTTTTTAACATGCACCTGAAGTCTTAGCCCTCAATTTCTTTTTTTCCCCCACAACTGTGAAATTACTATTGAAAACTTAAAGGGTTTCATGAAATAGCACAAAAACATTAAAAAGGACAGTTCAGGGAGGGTAAAGGGTCTGTAATAGCTAAAAGTTCTGAGTGTGTATCACTCAGAGGTGCCCATACTGAGAGCATCTATGCTCTGTGAGGTATTTTGAAAGCATTTTCCTGTTAAGCGAGTGTTACAGTGAGAGCCCACCCCTTCCAGGGAAACAGCCAGGGATAGAGCAGAACCGATCTGGGGCACTTAATGAATAAACACGAGAGTATCAGGGATTGTACTCGCACAAAAGAAGCAAGGGAGTGTGAACAGGAGCCCATGGCAGGCAAGAGGACAAAGCCAGAGCATCAGCACTGTTATTGGTAAACAGCAACCCAAAGGGCTCACAAGGCAAAGCAAGCAAGCCTGCAGTCAAGGTGCAGAGACCACAGCATGTCCCCCAAAAGCTGTGTAGGAACTACCTCTAAACATGATCCTCTGTCCCTGGAGAAAAGCCTGATGGGCAGTTTCACTACAGCTGGTGCAGTATCACTGGGAAATCTCTAGATAAAGACAGGAACAAACCCATTCTGGACACCCGTACCCCCTGCAGCTCTCGTGTTTCTCATCTGGGTACTTGACATTTTTTCCAGCTCTCCTGATGGGGATTTTTTTTTTTATTATTTATCTTTTGCATTTTCTTGTTTTATTGATGGGAGATGAGGGGAAAGATTATAGCAATAATGAAAGTTTAAAAATCCCCATGCCAATTCCAGAGAATCACGGAAAATTGGCGCCTCTGTGTTTTTATCATCGTTATCCTCTCAGTAGGTGAGAGAATTCACTTTTCAAGGAGGACTGTGAAAAGATACAGCTCCCAACTGGTTGTACAATCTTGAAACCCTAAAGAGGATTTTTAAAACAACAGCCAAGGGACATCAAGAAGCAAAGCAGCAGGACCTGCTGCAGGGGACAAGTATGAAGAAAGATGATTATTCCAGCTCAAAAAAAAAAAAAGAGATTAACTGTTAAAGGGGAAAAAATAAAAATAGTCACACTTAACTCATGCAAGGCCATGTCAGAGTGTAAAAGTCATTTAACACATTTTCAACTTCAAGCGACTGTGCAAGAGGCAGTGGTGGATTCCAGGCTCCATGATTTACAGCCAGGCTCAGAGGATGAACACACACTGATGGTGAAAGGCAGATCCAACACCAGGATTTCTTCTTACTGCCTTTGATTACAGCACAGCCAACCTATACCCAACCAATCCTTTTTTTTGTGGGGGTTCTTTGTTTGGTTTGGTGGTTGTTTTAGGTATTTGCATAAAAAACACAATGCCAAAGGTATGAATCGGGAACATCTGAGATGCCTCAGATATGCTATCTTGAAGCCTCAAAAAGTTATTTTAAACTGACTGGGATGTGAATGCTAGCAATTAGACAAGAAACAGATGCCTCACTGCAAGCAAGAGCAATAACTGCAAGAACAATTACCATTTTGTGAGATAGAGTGCAATGCACACCACAAAAATGCGTTTTTAATTTGTCAGAGCTAATATTTATCCAAGGTGACAAATAATTTACTTGGTTGACTGCAAACTTCTGGAGCCTTGGGTTGAATCTGTACACAGCACAAAGCTCCCTTCAGCATCAAGAGAATCTTCAGTGTCAACTAACAAATGGAAGGAAATTCAAAACCATAAAGAAAAGATTTGAACAAGAAGCACACAACCATAGTAGAGGGGTTTGTTCTTCCTCCATATGAACCCTCTCAATAATCTCTACAGTTACCATAAAAAAAAATAATAACCAGACAACATGGCTTTCTTCTGCACGATTTCTCAAATTCTCTGATAACATTCAGCCACATGCAATCAAGAGACTATCAACACTGATCTGATCTTGCCTGCACAAGGTTGTAATTTGTGCTGTTTGTCTTCTGGGTATTACCTACTGTATTATTCTGTCAGCACAGAACAGCTTTAGGTTTAAAATTACCAACCTCATTTCGTCTTTGGGCTGTGAATGTAGACAGGCTAGTTATATCACAGTACAATAGCAGTAATAATAGTTGTAATGGCTAATATGCATTTAATTTTAGATTAAAGCAAGACATGACAAATATATGTGAAAAAATTCCTGCTCTACTGAGAGCATTTGCACACCAGCATTGCTTGTGGTTGTTATTACACAGGCACAGTTTTGCCTCAAATATAACTAGAGATGAAGGTGTTGGGTTTCTGTCATTGACTGCTTTCGAATCAAGTAATTTGCCTTTTCTAGTGGTGCACATTAATTCATCTACCATGTATTATGCACACACCTTCCTTTTAGAACCGAACTGCTGCAATGCTTAATTTTCCTTTGTCATATGGTTCCCTATCCCTGTATAAACCCCCCCCCCCAACTTCTGAGTCCCACTAATTACTGTTACCTTATGGATTTGTGTAGAACATGAATGAATCCTGTCATCAAAACAGCAACCAAACAGCTGGGGCAATGACAACAATAGCTTAAATCCCTTATTGTCAATTTTCCACTTCATTGGATTTGATACCACAAGGCAGTGGCAACCCTCTGAAACCAAGCAGGGTCATGCAGGTGCCAAGTCCACACTGAATACAGCATATGCAGAGGTCATACAACTTAGCTTGTCCCATTCCTTCTCAATTTGACACAAGCTGTCGTACTATTTCTTATCCTCACTTAAGAAAAAAAAATTATCACCTTCAATTTCTGCACCATCTTGAACAATTTCAACTCATCAGACACAGTGTATCTAAACAAATGCTTTTAAGTGTGCATTTAGAGGCATTAAAAGAACGTGAGTTTGGAGACATCACATGCATCACAGGTTATTCACAGACCTGTAAGGATAGCATGCACTATTTTTCACATGTACCTCACAGAAAAGGTTAATTGTGCAATACATCTTCAACATCCTGCTCCTGGTTTTAGCCCATTTCCTACCTCCACTAAATCAAGTAAAACAAAGTAACACATGTGAAAATTACCGTTCAGTCCCTTTAAAGTTGCAGTGAGTTCCTTAAACTTTAAGGTGACACAGGTGTATCTATTCAGGATGCTTTTTTGGCTGAATATATTCAGAGGACAACCAGCCTTTTCAAGTCTACAACATGAAATTCTTCAGCTACCCACATGTTTTCTTAAAAAGCCATTTTATAAAGAAAAAAAAAAAACCCCACTCACACTTACTGCACAATGTCACAGGTTTAGCAGTTCAACTAATTCCTTCCGTGTCTACTTGTCTTTAAGACTTTAACACACACATGCACATCATATAATTGTAGGTACAATACTTCCCCTTATTATTTAATCCCCTGAAGCTATAACTGAAAAATGCTAATATTACCTTGCATGCTTGAAGCAGCTTGTTAAAGAAAGGCAATTTTCTCATGTGTCAAAAGATTCCAGTCCCATGAGATCCTCTGGTTAATTCATAAAGTAATTTAATCATAATTAAAGCAAAATTGCATCTTACCCAACCATCATGTTTTGCAAGACAGATTTAGCAAAAAATCACATTACAGGAGATGGGGGGAATTAAAGGTGAGAGGCTGTCAGCTCTGTTAGAGGAAATAGAGAACTTCTGAGGGTCCATGTTCTCCCCAGCTCTCAGTGAGCCCATGGGTAGATGGGCCACTCTCATCTGTACAAGACAGATGACTTATTTGGCATGAAATGAAAATGAAAAATTATTTACTTTGGGAACTCGCTCACCCCCAATTAATTACAGCAAGACCAAAGCGCAGCTTTTGCTGTCCGCCCCCACAGAGCCACCAAAAACAAGGTGCACATTTTGTTTTCTGATGGGTTATATTTAGCCACAGAAGTAACCACATCCCCAAGGATGACATCTAAACCTAGACAACCAGAACTGGACCCAGCACCTAATGCCAGTTTCCTGGATGGGGTGAGTTAGCCATAAATACAGCATGCAAGACAGCAAGCCTCTGCCTCTGTATTTAACCACAACATCTCATGAAGGAAAACAGAATAAGCTTTTTGTGTTTGGATTTTGTGTTCTTTAGTTTTCAGTAATTAAAAAAACCCCAAAACAACAACAGACATGTATTTCAAATACAACAACTAGCTATAATCTTGTTTATAGAAATTGTCAGGAGTCAGAAAAACTACATATAAACCATCATGTTACTGAAAATTATGGTATTTCCCTGACTAGTAGCTACAGAAGACTGTGAAACCTCAAGAGTAGTCAAATGTAGATTAGAATCCAATGAAAGCAGGACAGAGCAAATGGAGCACCCAGAAAGACACAGGCTAGATAGGGAAATTCTGCCTAATTCTGACACACACACTGCAGGTGGGGAAAGAAAACAATAAACCACAAAAAAACCAAATAAATACAGAAACAAAAATAGGAACATACACTAGAAAAGTGCTGTCTTACCTCACTTAAAAGAACAGCAGCTATTTCAGATAGAGCCAAACTTTATACTCCCTAATGGCAGGTCCTTCCCAGAGAAGCAGCAGCACAAGCAAAACCATACTATATTCCAAGAGTCAACATTTGTTAAAGCTTGATTTTACCGATTCTTTTTTGCAAGAACCCAAGCCTCAAACCACAAAGCTCCTCCTGGGAAAAGTCAAAGCCACACTTTCCCCACGGCTGCACCTGAGTCAGATGAACAAAGCTTTCAGAGAGCACTGATGAGACGAAACAGAGCTGAACAAGAAACCCATCAGCCTCTTGGGACCATCTCCTCAGGGATGGTCATGGCAGGGGTCTCCCACACCTTAATATTTGTAAAGCCCTCACACAGACTAATTCACGCACCCAAACCTCCCATTCAGAGATACTCATTTGCCTAAACCCACAGACAGCCCTCACCTTGCTAAAAACACCTACAGCACCACAACAGAGACTCTAATTCACTATTAAGACTCATGTTCAGCTCTTACTATCCATTCTTTAGTTCATCTCGCCCTTGTTCCTTGCTAAGACAACGTGCAGGAGTGGTGGGGGTTTAGAAGGGGTTGTGTTCCTTTTAAACAGGCGCTTTTAGATTCCCAAGCCACTCTCTTCAGAAGGAATACCAATTCTAGCTACCAGGGCTCTAAACTACAGGAGGGCTTTCCAGATATCAAGAAAAGCTTGTGCTTTGGATATGTTGCTGTTTCATCACGAATAGGATGTATTTCTGACTTTTCTTCTGACAACTCAATGCTGCATTCCATGAACACTGAGAACTTGAAAGGTGTAGTCCACAAAGAACTAACAAGCATAGAAAAATAATACAAGATACTCTCACATGGCACAGACTTATGAAATGGACTAAAATGAAAACACCTTTCACATTTTCCATTTTTTTTTTAATTGAAAATATCCAAGTAAATTATTTTTTTAAGATTCATTGTTATGATTCAGAAACATTACTTACTCAGAGGTCTTGTTCTCCTTGAAGATTTCAATATAAATCATTATTTTCAACTGTATCAACTCTATTCAGCTATTTCAACTATAATTTTTAATGTCCTGATGAATAGAATGCCAGTGAGCATTAAAATAACTGGTTTTGATGTTAAGCTATTCAAGTCATGCTTGATTTTTACCACAAGGTTGAGAGAGCCCATTTCAGAGATACTTTAGATTTCTCTCCAAGAAACAAACTAAGTACTGTGGATATAAAACCTGTACCATCTGCAGGGCTACCTCCAGGTTGATGACAACACTTATGAAAAAATATTTTTAGTATTTTTTATTATTATTATTATTATTATTACCCTGTTTAGAGTGGAGATGACACTTAAGAGTTCAGGAATGGTGGCAAGCAGACAAAAGGGACACGAGATCTCCAGCACATTTGCTGACACTATCACTGACCCAACTGTGAATGTTCTAAAGGGGGATCAGTCCACCATCCCACGGGAGTTTATTAGCAGTGCACTACACTGAAGGCCTAATAAATCACTGTCAGGATATGCCTACACTTATTCATCTTATTTTTGTTGACATTTGTTCCATATTACCTAATAATCTGAATCCATCTTGAGTAACTGCTCTAATCAGTCTTTATGCTCAGCTGCTGCTAGCAAGTATAATACTGCATTCATCCCAGATTCTTTGAAGGCTTTTCAGCCTGACATGTACATTTTCTGTATCGCTGAACGAGGGCAGGAACAAGCTCTGCCTACCTTAAGAAAGCAAAAGCACAGCCTCCATCTGGCTGAGACACAAGTGATTTGTTTTATTTTAACCTAAATGTTCCCTTTCAGATCAAGGTCACTAATTAAAAGTTAAAGATCCTGATTTGCCTGACTGGTAGATCTATTAAATCAATTGATAATTTATTAACATTGATTTTGGACCCAGGGCACTGAGCCTCTCTTACTTCTCACAGTGCATTTGAAAGATGCCAGGAATAAAGTTGACATACACAACAGCCCTACCATGCCAAGTGCTTGCACAGGGGAAATTTGACACAGAAACTAGGGAATATAGGAGAGTTATCTCAGCAATTTAAAGCCTGAAAAGGCAAGGAGCCAGTCCTGTCTTTGACATTAGTCAATGCATACAGGATTCTTATTTCCAAATCTTAACAGGGCAGCACAACTAATCTACGCTGGGTGGGAGTTACAGGTTTCCACATGCTTCCATACTACAGCACAGCTGCCCCTTCCCTTCAGGAGAGAGTATTTTAAGCCCAAGCATGACTTTGTAACACTGTGTTACCATGACAGTCCTTTTTACATGAAGGACTAATCCCACAACATACAATGGCAACACCACCAGGATATTTCTGCTGTAATAACACGCTGCAGTAATAAACTGGTGTCACCCTAGTCACAATCAAGCCCAGTAAATGAAATTATGGCTCAGCAGTAGCCTTGTCACCAACTTGGGCGCTGGGAGGGCTGAGCTACTAAAGAACAAAGCTATGTTCAGTAACTTCATCCTTCCCATCTGCAGATGCACTGTTTCAAAAGCTGAAAAGTTGTTCTGCCTTTACATTAGATGAACTTCAATTTCAAGCCTCTGTTTCCCTAGCAGGGAGGCTCTTCTACACCTGGCTGTACCCATCTGAAGTTATTTCTCTTGGGTGGCATGAGGAAACACCAAAACCTGTAGACAGTTATGCTTTTCAGGAGCTGCAAAGGAGCGAAATCAAAAGGAACAAACAAAAAAACCCCAGAAAATTGATGTGGGGTCAGCAGTAGATGACAGATGACCTAGATGGGCTTTTAAATTAAGCGCTGTTCAATATGTTCATCTGGAAATGTACCACCAAATGATTACCACATCTTTATTACCAAAAAGATACTCTGAAAAAGCAATATTTAATAGACTGGTTTACACAGTGAGCCAGAATTGTATCAAAAGACAAAGAGAGTATACGAGCAATATCAAGGAAAAAAAAAAAGAAAAAACAATGTACTTCCCCAAGAATACAGCATGTAATAAGCACCAGGAATAGCCAACGTCCATCTGGACAGTACTAAAACCAAGTGAAGATTCCAGGCTTGTGTTGTTCACGTTGGTTTCCTACTGCTGTCTGCACTGAAGGCCAAGGGAGTCTCAGACTGGGGCCAGTAGGGATCAGGCTCTGATAATCAAACAGCGACAAATTTCCTCTGGCCAAACATCTCACAACATATACAAGCGTGGGCAAGCTGTGTTACAGGATGTCATTTGCTTACTGGGAACCGACGGGCAGAAGGATAAAGCACTTTACTCATCACACAAGAAATCTGTGACAGAAACAAGAAATGAACACAGTATACAGGCCTAACCCTAACCCTGAGAAAGCATGTTGGGACAGAGGCAGAGCTCTCCAGGTTCTTACATTGAACTGAAAACAACAGGTAAAGGAAGCTTTGAAAAGGAAAAATTAGATATTTTCATTTAAAACAAACACCCACACAGTTTAGGTAACTAAAGTGAACTCAGCAACTGAGGGAGTAATCAAAGGACTTATTGACCATAAGATTAATGAACTGAATGGTCCAAATGTCTAATATAAACTAGTTTAGAGAGCATGACTAATGTTTTTCGTCCTTATGGAATATCATTAATACAGCTGTCATCCAGAATTTGAGGCTACATGACATTTCCAAACCAAGTTTATTTTTAGGTGTAATACCTACTCTGGGTTTTGGTCCCAAACTGAGAGCCCAAAGCACTTGACACCAGACATGAGGATCACGAGTGTTTACAGAAACCAGTCCAGCCAAACTGAAAACAAAGGCTCAAAAAACAGTAAAAACCTGCATCTCTTCATATTCTATAATTTACCCTCACATGAAAGTACCATTACATCCTAAAACCACATTTTTCTCATGTAAAAAGCAATTTGACAAATTATAGGAACCCTATAAACAAATCCACAAGTGCCTGAGACTTTGCAAAGGCCCCTATCCACCAGGGTCAGCCAGTGGGGTCTCAAGAGACAACCTTTATAATTTACAAACCCATCCTTTCTTACTAAAAAAAAAAATACAGAGAAAGGACAGTGCCAAAAAACACCATCCAAGCCCCAGTGGCAGCAACCTGGCCATCATCTCTCAACTCAAACACAGCACCACAGGCTGCTTAAGCTGAACTGTGATAACCCACACCTCTATAACCCTCACTGCAAACACATCTGGCACCACAAAAAACTTCAGCATGTATGTTACAGCATGCCTTGGTTAGCAGCATAAATGCTGGGCTGAACTGAAAGCTGAGCAACAGCTGCCAAATCTCCCCCAAAGAGCGGCACAAAATAAATATTTAGTGATTAGCCCCCTGTTCCTCACAATAAAAAAAAAGAGAGAGAGAGAGAGAGAAAAATACACATTTGTGTAAGCATGAAGCTTTCCAGGGCTGAGTTTTATCTTAAAAATACCAACCATTTCTATAAAACAACATTTTGAGACTTTAAAGGTCTTGACTTTATTGCTAGCAGTGCAGTACAAAACAGTCTGTAGGGGAGTAAATGTATCTCCAAGAAATGCTGCTGTACCAGTTGGGACTTTTCCAAGTGATTCTGCAATTATCCCTGTACTGAACCTCGCTGAAATCTTATTTTCTGTAAGTTGGGTTGCACTGGAGCGGCTGCTGACAATAGAATAGAAATTGAGGTTTCAGAGGTAAAACAGTATCTAATTTAGGCCCAAAGACTTTACTACTGGTTGTGATGTGCAAAAATGAGAAAACACAGCTTGACTTTACAAACATATTGCAGCTTTGCTCAGTTGGCAGTATCTGAAACATTTTTCTTTTTTGCTAATTTGCAACCACAAATGTGTTCTTTAATAGAATTCCAGTGGTTATTTTAGCAAAAGTAAGTTCCAACTATTACTAAAATAATTGTCCTCTCCAAGGAATTTTCTTTAAAAATACTCTGATGATCAGGCCTTCCCTGATCTCCATGCAAGATGAAGACACAAGTGACACAGAACAGAGGTTACTGAAATCAGTTCCAAATTTTTCCAAGGTCTCCAAATGACAAAAACCACTAAACCATGCTAGAGTAAGCAGATGGTGGAAAACACAACTAAAATGGGTTTTTTGCATCTCTTTTGATCAAAAGATAAAGGTGGTGTTTGGGTTTGGTTTTTTTTAAATAAAAATAAGCTGGACTTTTACAATATTTGCATACAATTAGTCTTGTACACACAGCCCAAATAGCTAATCAAAGGACGTCTACATTCCTGTTGGGATACAAGACAGAGCACAGCTACCCTCATTTGTTCTCAGTGCCTTGCAGCAGTTTGGGAAGCCCTGATCCCACTTGGTTACTGATTTCCTCACACAGCAGTGCCCTGAGCATCTCCTGCCACTGGGTTAACTGCATCCAGAAGCAGTCCTGCCGGCAGGTGAAGAACTCCCAGTTCCCAAGAAAAGATTCTTAAGCAAATGCAGGAGCTGGCTCTTTTTTCAGCTGGTATTTTCTAGCCATGCCCAGTGTAGATGCCCACCAGGGTGGGTGGCTGCAGCCCGAGCTCCGGCTCACGCAGAGCCACTGCAGAAGTGCACCTGCCAGTGCTCAGGTAATGCTTTCACCTTGGAAAGGCTTGTGTGAGGATGCTGGATTTTAAAAGCCTTCCCTTGCTGTCTGGATGAAAGCTGTTTGCAGGGGATAGGTGCTGAAATGATCCTTTTTAGTATGCTGTTGACTATTTTGTTACGGATCACACCATCTGTCCAAGCTAGTGAATGCAAATGACTCCATCAATTTTTCAAGTATAAGCTTAAAAAAAAAAAAAAATGCATGTGATAGTAAAAATCCCATACAAGCACTTACCACTGCACAGCTATTATTTGAAAACGACCACTGAAAATGCAAGATTATTTCAAAAGCACATTCCAAATTCCTAAAAAAGATCCCCATTATTTCTAGCCTCACCGGTCTTTGTATGAAAACAATACTCTTGGCTTTTTCATCTAAATATTAGCAGATACAGTACAAAGTATTTTGTTGATATTAATGTGCTTACAGCTTATTACACGGAGTTAATTAAAATCTGAATAAAGTAAAATCTGGAAATTCCGCATGTCTAATTTGTCCACTAAAGCAGCTTGGGTAATAACACCCAGCTCTGTAAGAGCATTAGGCTATCACAATGCAGCATATGATTCTGTTCCAGCTCTATTCATTTCCTAAAGAAATGGGAAAAGCTGCATGGCTTTATGGACAAACCATTAGCTCGTCATCTCTAGGGAAAGGGCTCATCAAAGCATTTCGGCTCCAGACAGATTAGATCTCAGTCTGCTTCTCCTTCAGCAGAATCCAGCAGCACGCAGCAAGACCACAGAAGGGATGTCCCATTTGGGACACCTGAAGTCCCCCCACAGCCGGAGCCCGAATTTTTTGAGTCAAAAGCCAGCAGCAGTTTATTACAAGTAGAAAGGTGCTGTCAGAGCATTTGCATATCCAGCAATTCAGTTCCTGTAGCATTCCGCCCAAAATGTGGGCTTCAGGGAGCACTACAGCATCACACTCTCCTTCAAAAGGCAAAGACAGGGAAGGGAAGTGTATCAGCCAGGCTGGAACTTCAAATAGGCAATGTAGAAGCACCAAATACCTCAAGTTGGAAGGGTTTCCAACTGGATGTAGCATCTTTTCTGCTGTGCCTTAATGCCCCACTCACAGAAATCCTTGGAATGCCCTTCCGCGGTGGCACAGTCAGTTAAGTCTGAAATTTCCATGTTTAATACATTAAATATATTTTAATGCATTTTAATACATTAAATGTGTGCACACATGAACAGTGCAAGCAAATACTGAGCCACACTGTCCACCCAAGGTTTTACAGCCACAAGGCTGGAACATCAGCTGGGAACAGCCTGACATCACTCACTTGCATTAATGAAGCTGTGATAATTCACACCAGCTGAGGATTGATCCCTGGAGAACCTCGATTGCCGTAAGTTATGTTAGCTGCCTGCACCTTCCCCTACACTGCTCTTATCCAGCATGATCTCTCACTACTGCCACGCCAGCCCCACCTTGCTCCTATTATAGGAATTTTGCCCTAAAGAACTATAAATACCCCCTAGAAAGGTTCAAATTAGCATCCAGGTAATATTCAATTGCACCCATATCATAACCACCTCAGAATGACTTTTACGAAATTTAGTCCACTTAGATCTCCCCAAAATATCACTTTTGTTTAAGGAAGTATTTGTCTTTTCTCCTGAAAACCGCATCTCAAAGCTCTTGTGACTGTAAGAGGAATTTAATATTTCCCTTAGAGCGGAACAAAGCAAAATAAGGAAGATTCTCCTACTGTGTCATAGTCAGAAGAAAAGAATATTTGACCAAAGCTCAAATACCTCAAATTCAATAAACCCTAAAAGCCTTGGACCATTTAATGAGTCATACTCCTGACTAACTGAACTTTACTCCTTCAAATTTTCAGGAAGTAGGAGAAAAAGGCAGGAGCAATGGCATCTAAACTGAAGCATACTTAGTGCTTTTAATAAATTTTATTTCTCCCTAACTTCCACTCCCAAGTGCTCCTTCAGCACACACTGTGGAGATAAAGTGAAAATCCTGATTAATTGCTTTGGAAAAGCTTGGTTAGAACATTTCAGGCATATGCAGGCTCAAACAGTGTGCACACCACCAGCAGATCTCTGCAGACAAAAAGGAGTTGAAAACCCCACTGATCTCCAACAGCTCGCAACAATTTCTGCCAACATCAGTTCCCACTCTCCAGTACACAAAAACCCCACACTATTGGTAAGCAATGATTAATTCCAAAATATGAAAAAGGAATAATTGCAGTAAGGATCTACAAGACATGAGCAGAAACATTCCCACATTCCCAGTCTTAGTCGCCTACCTCTCATACTTCTTGGAGCAGCTTACCCAGAACACCAAGTTCATGCAGCAGCTCCTCGAGTGTTAAGGTCTATGTTTTTTTCAAATTCATAGCCCACTATGCGCAAAAATGATCAGGAAAAGCTAACAGAACTTTGTAGAAAGTGTGTACATCACAGCAAGATAAGAACTTCAGGCATTGCTCCTCTGCACGGGGTAGTACAAAGAAGTCTGACAAGCTGATGATTTTAAATATTCTCTGCAGCTACATCTCTCTTTTTCCCCAGAGACGCAGGAAAAGCGCCCGAAGAGAAACAGAGACAGATTCTGGAAGTTGCCAGTTGCCATCAGCTTCTCAGCCTCAGGCCCTGCTCTTGCTGTTGGCAATTAAGAGTCCATTAAAACTCAGACCAAAAAGAGGCAAATTTGGATTTTTTAATTGCTTTTGATATAAATGCTGTAGTGAAATCCATCAGAGCCTCCTACTGGTCAACTGAGATCTTGCTGCAGCTCTGTCTGGTATCAAGTTGTCTCCTCTTTAGGCACGATGCTACTCATCATGGTAGGCTCCAGATTAAATTTACTGAAGGGTAATTTATTCCTTAATTTCTCCTCTAAGAGAACCAACACTTCCCACAGTCTTTCCAATGTAACCCCATGGGAATGCCTCCAGCACACAGAGGTTCAAGCAGGAGAACTGGAATCCCTGGGAAGCTGTGGTTCAACAGCGCTTAGCAATGGCCTCTCCGACCAGCTGGAGATCAGCACCAGCACATCAAGTTTTTCCTGCAGGCAGGGACTGAGACCACATGAGGACGGGGGAAGATGGGACCATAGAAATGAGTGAAACTGAAATGGGACCACGAAATTGAGTGACACTGAAGCAAGGACAAAAAGCAGTGAATTGAGCTAAGTCTTGATCATACCAAGGTTTACAAAGCAAAATGTCACCTGACTGATAACTAAAGAAGCATCCAACTCCCACCTCATGGAAAAAGACTCAAGGTAGTACACTCTGTCTCCAAATTCTGAGCTCTTCAGCTGCAACTGCAGTTCACTTGCATTTTGGAGCCAATCACATTGCATTTCTATAGTAGGTAAGGTAGGTGTAAAATTCAAACCCAGCATCTGCATATCTGATCAACCATGAGAGAGTTAGGTATTGATTACATGTAGATTACTATTTTACTGTTTATCATTACAATGTTCTATTACATTATCATCACGATCATCCTTTCTCTCCCTCCCCCCAGTCAATAAGATATTGTAACCTAATAACTCATGCCATAGAGCAAAAACTCCGCAGGGAAAGGAACAAAGGAACAAAGCACCCTGCTCCCTCTGAGTGCAGTCTGTCTGTATATCCTGAGCACTGACAGAGGTGCTGATCTCATATTACTTGCAAGATAAGGTCTAGTCTTAGTGCCTTTTTTTTTGTAGTCAGCATAATAATGGTTCAGGAGGCGAGCCAAGAATCCCCTGTGGCACCCTGGACCCCCCCCGGCTGTCCCAAGCAAGTCCCCTTTCTCCACTACAACAGGAAAACCAGCCCAGCATTTCTAGACCCTTCCAAAACCAGACTTGAACAGGAATGAGCTGGAGCTCAAACTGCTTGGCTCGAACACTGTGTTTAAAACAAGGCCAAAAAATGTCAGTGTCAATTTTTTGGGGCTAATGTGCATTTTTTTAGCTCAAGCCATTTCAACCAGCGAGTGGAGAGGAAGCTTTCCATGGGTCTAGGAGAGGCAGGGATTGATGTGCAGTGACAGTGAGCTCACTGATAAAATTAGAAGCTACGAGCAGGGCTTTGGAGAGACAAGCAGAGCTGTCTGGGTGGTACAGTGTACCAAAAGGGTCCTCAGCCACAGCCTTCTCCACCAGTGATGTGAGGACAGCTCGTGTATACAAGGACCAGCTGCAAGCTCTCTGTCACAGCAGCCATGAGGGATACTTGCTCTTGCTGCAGATAGTTTCCACATATCTGTCTTAGTGCCTCTGTCTCACTTTGCTTCAGAACAACCAAGACAAATCTGATTTTCCTATTTTTTTATCTGGAGGGGGGAGGTGGGGATATTTAAATTATGTCCAAGATGCATTACAGGTTTATTTCACAACCAAGCAATTCCTGGAATCTCTTTATTTAGATAAGAATATCTGAAATATTTTTTTTAAATCCAAGCAATAAACATTACACAATTAAAGATTCTGCAGTTTATTATTGCCTAGTAACTCTTTGTATGCACGTCTTTTTTCTCCCCTACTTGTACTATAGCACTTAAGTTCTGTGGTCAAGCTGACTTCTGACATTGAAAAAACGGTATTATTTATCTTAACATCAAATCCACATAATGAAAAAAAATTAAAACATCAATGTATTACAAATGCATAGGTGTAATCAACAAAACCATGACAGAACCTTCTCACACCACGCTTTCCAGAATTAGCTTTGTTTGCCATTAACATAGTTGATTTATATTCAATGTCTTCTCTGTGCTGTTCTGATTTAAACATCATTTTAATTTAACTACCTTTTTTTCCGTGGGGACTTCTTGTTAAAATTCCATTCACAACACAGCAATTTCTCTAAATTACACTGATGTAGGGATGAACCGATCTTATCAGCATCACTGAACTAGCATAGCACTTAATACAGGGGGGTTCATTATTTTTGCTGTGACATGACTTGCATCAAGCCTATTTACAAACACTAAACTGGTCTGAGGGAGACCATCAGCCAGACAGGTTGGCAGAAGGACTTGACAGCAGAGGCTCAAGCAAACGCTTATGTCTCTGCATTAGAAAACACAAGGAAAGCAGCAGAAGCAAAACACACAGCAGTACCAAGAAAAGCTCAAGCAGTTAACCAAAAATTACAGAACTGGGGATGCACAGCTACCCAGATAAACCAAACAGTTTACAAATAAAACTATTTAATAGGACAAACATAAGCCTTTTGCATAGATCCTCCTAGAAGAACAGAGGATTTTCTCAGCAGAAATAAGAGCTGAGGTGTCCACCAAGTGTTATTTAATAATTCCTTACAAGTTCAGGTAGGCAAACTACAGCAACAGCTAGGAAGGAAGGGACCTCCTTTGATAACATAAAATGGGAAGATAGGGGAAGTTATATTTTGCAACTGCACAAGCACTGCTCTTAGACGCCAGCAGAACAGGCTGCAGTGCTTACTACTGTGCTCCAAACATGATGTTTTCTCTGCTTGTCAGTCAGGAATGAGATAATACAGAAAAAAGGACATTTATTAGAGGCTTTGTTCAATCCACTGCCGTTTCACTCACATGGCAGATTTTTCTTCTACTTTTTATTTTTTTCTTTCTAAACTAGGAGAGCCAACCTTTTTTTTCTTTCAAAGCAAAAGGAAAGCCAAATCTTAGGTAGATAAGCAGAATACTCACTCAACCTCTGTCCTCCAATATTTCACGGTTCACAGTTTACAGTCATAACAGGATTTTGAATCTCGACAGCAGCCAGCATCGTGCTGGTACTATTTAAAACCTCCCTAATGGCACTGCCAGCAGGAGGGAGATAACAAGAACTCAGGTGTTTACAATCCGGAGCAGCAAGGGAAGCGCTGGAGCAGAGAGATATTCATTGCCAGACTCACCACCTTTTCTGCCTTATTAAGAGGAGAGAGGAAAGATTAAACAAAAATTGACTGTTGGCCTTAAAGTTTCCTAGAAACAGCTCTTCAGAAGCAATTGCAATGATGTTTTAAAAATGTGCCCTTGGAAGATGGACAGGACAGTCTCTCAGCCCCCCTCTCCTCCCGTAAGTGCAATTCAATATAAATAATACCACGCAATTGCTTAAGAGCAAAGAAAAGGCAAAGCTTAAAAGGTCTATCAGGTTTCAGTACAAATCTGCCACTAGAAAAAAAGTCTTTCATCTTGTATGCAGGTGACATTTGAGAGACAGGTACCCACTAGGTATGTGGGTTAAAGCTTGCCTCATTAAATTTCAATTTTTGGCAGCTACTGACTGACAGTATCCAACTGTTTCTATGCTTAAACTCAAGACACCCAAATCAGCAGCAATTTCATACCATATGCTCCAAGTAAAGGTCTTCAAATACTCCCACAGTCAAGCCATGTCTGGCAGGAGTTGTGAATTTTCTTTTTTGGTTTTTTTTTTCATCCCCAGTTTCACCTTGAAAGCAGCTGAATATCAATGAAATAAAAATATCATAATCCCTTCCATTTTCTGTACACATCACAAAGATTGAGAAGCCATTAAATAAAAATTGCCAATATGACAAAAATAGCTGTATTAAGTAATGTAGAAAACCAACCAGATAGAAACAACTTGCTAGTTTGATCAATAGCAATTTCCCCTTGAATGTTTATGCATCGATGTTTTTAATGAAAAAGACCCTTCTTTAAGACGTTCCGTCTCCAGCAGAGAAAATAGTGTATTTAATTTTAGTAAAGTGTAAACAAATCTCATTTACCAGACATAGGAGGCTAAAAGGGAGTTTGAAAGTCGGTTGTAGTTAAGATCTTAAGATGAGCAGCCAGGTTAACTCAGAAAGACAATTAGGCTGAGACTCATTCTCATCTTCTAAATCCGCTAGAAATTACCATTCCTCTTGAAATGCTTGATAGCTACAACAGGTTATTAACTCTGAGTTGCTGTGGGACTTCAGAAGTGCACTCTGATATCCATCAACCTGCACCCCAGTCAACACTTCTCTTCTTCCTCTGCTCACAGTGCCTTAACCAGCTATGGGCATTAACCACACACCTTAATTATGACCCCAGATTAAACAGAATTGAGCTGAACAGATATTTACCATTTACTTACAGAAAAGTGTGCTAAAGAATTTCTCTTAGCTGAGAAATATTGTGTAGTTTCAAATACAAGGATTGCAGAAAAATGACATTTTTTAAGACTACCTTGCCATCCTGCAGTAAAACAATCCTGTCAGCAAATCAAACTCAACAGTGAACTTCGAAGTAACTGTGCACTTCAACAGAATGGAAATAGCATTTATTTACATCGATACATAAAACAAGCATCTCAGGCTTGTTGGAGGCATTTTAACATCATTTAATAGAGGCACTTTGCAATCTTAGCATTTCGTAATGTGTTAACAGTGCTTAGTAGATTCTTAAAAAGACAAATATAAACTATTAATATTTTATGTGCCAAGATCTTCAGAAGTCTTTGGGGCTATTGATTACTCAAACCCATTAAGTGCTATTTTGATCTTAAATAGCTGCAGATATCTGCAAAGAGATTCAAGCTAAGTGGTAACAGCTATTTTGAGAACAAGCAGTTTTTTGGCAGCTATCATTACACTGATAATGAAGTTTTCACTTCAGAAGCCACTAATCAGTAAACAATAGCTGCTAGGTCAGTTTTGTCCAAAAGACTATTTCATCCAAGTTTTTTTTTTCCTGATTCAAACATGTTTGAGTCCAGCTCTTACCAGGGGCACAGACCAAAAAAGGAGACCATAAAATTTATGGCATGAGTTTTCTAACTGTGTCATTTCTGCTTACACTTCTAGAAATGGCTGAAGATAAGACCTTAAGTTTGCGTTCAACAGCAAAAACAGATCACAGCACAACTGGGATGAAGAAAGAGGCAGTAGCTTAATTATATTTTGTCTACCAATTCTTCAATAGTTACTTTTAAAAGAAAGAAACAATTAATGCATTTCCACCTAGTGAACAAAGAATCATCATTACAAAATTAAAATAGCATTAATTCAAAGAATACACAGAATACCTGTAATTTACATCTTCACTTTCATATTCATGACAATGGTCAATTCAGAAAGAAATAAGGTACATGCATGGAAGTGAATGCAAAATACTTCTATTCCTTTGAGAAAATGAATGCAGAAACTGCTGCCCATGCTTTGACCTGGTAAATATTTCGTGCTGAAGTTAATACATGAAAAAAAAACTTCTTTTCACATTCTCAAAATGAAGTGCTTAACGAGTTAGAAGAGATTCGCACAGATTTGATGTTTTGTGCTTGAAGTTTTTTGTTTGATTGGGGGTTGTGTGGTTTGGGGTTTTTTTACAAACCAGGAGTGCAAACCAAATTCCACTGAAAGAACTGGAAGTTTCCCACCTGCCTTATTGGGAGGCATATGAAATCATCAGTGTCTATCTCCCTCAGGCCTTCAGTGATGTCAAGGTAAGCACTTGTGTCTCAGGAGCTGGATTTTTTCTATATACATCCTTTTCTGTTATCCACAGAAGATTGTATATTGCACATGGAATTAAATCAAGAGTGTATTTCACAAAAACCATCTTTTGAAGGAAAAAACCAATCTGAGTGAAAATATATCGAAATTTTAAAAAACCATAACAAACAAACCCACACCTTTCTTCCACAGACAAGAATTGTTCTGAAGGTAATGGGTCACTACAAAGACAAGGAAAAAAAAGAAAACTCACAGTATTTAGAGCAGTACAGCCTTATTGCTCTGTATCTGATCCACAGCTAAGTGATTCCTGGTTGCTACAAGAGAATCTGCAATCTCACACACACTTTTACCAGTATGAGAAATGGGAGTAAGCAATTTCCCTACCAAAAAAAAAAAAGAAATTCCATCCTGAGAAAGACATCTATAGTGACATCAGGCTAGGATTGGAAAAAAACCCAGAACACAAAAAGTGTGTCATAAACACTTAGATGTGAAGGCTCTCCCGTGCAGTTGGCTCAGTTTGTCTCACTGAAAGGCAGAAAAGAATACTCTGCAACATGGTGCAAGAAGAGGAGCTAACCCCACACCACATTAAAAAAACCCAATCTAAAAAAACAAACCAAAAACAGACAGAAAATTGCTTGCTCCTGATTACTATTCTGCTACAACTGGACTTGTTTTATTTTATGCAATACAGTGAAATGACGTAGTAAGCAGTATATATCTCTGTCAGATCAGTATTCAAAAGGTACAAAAACAAGTCACTTCAAATTCATACTCACCATTTGTCAGAGTGAACCAAGAGAAAGCAGTGTGTTACTACAGCAAAATAACATCACCTATTTCCATAACAGGTTACAAAAATGCCTTGATTTTCTGTAGGTGATGTACTTCAGTATGTTATCCTGTCCCTCCAGAGTGGAGGACTGGTTTAATCACAGCACAACATGTATTCCAAACCCCTCCAGAAAGTGATTGATGATACGAAATTCAAAACCTTAACCCCCAAAAAACAGATAATATGCTTACTGGCAAAAAAACCCCAGAGCAGTCTAGCAGTTGCCTCCAAGACAAGGAACAACTGCATTTTTCTTTTTGCTCTCCCAGTTTTGAGCTGCCTCAGATTCTGCTGAGAATATTAACAAAGCACTGTTTACAGCTGCTCCACCTGTACACATCAAAGTGTCTCAATTTTCGTTTTACAATTACCTTTCAGAACAATTGTTTGCCTGTGTCCTGCTCACAGCTGATTAATCTCATTGATCACACTCTACTGTGACACTGACAATGCCTCAGACTCTCCTTTTGCTTCGGACTGATCATTAAAAAATTGAGTTGATTAATGCAAAACAAAATACTCAGGAAGCCTATAGTTTATAAGGTTAAAAACAAGGACTTGAAAGGGTTTTTTTCTGGCTGGGCTTAAGGTGGAATAAAGGTGTAGCGTTGACACCAAGCACGTTTATTAAAGTTTTAAGCATGGAATCTGTTTAAAATGTTATCCCACTCAGCAGGTGCTCAACACACAAGATTTGTATTTGATGTTTTCCTGTGATGTACAATCCTTTCTGTAAGTCCCTAAAAGGTATTTGACTTCAGCTCCTACTGCCAATCTCTTCCAGAGTCCTGCCTAATAAGAAAATCTTCACCTGAGAAAAAGGCAGCCCTGATGTCCCAGCCCTCATTTCCCTTTCCCAGGTTTCCCCTCTCAACGCCCTAACATGACCAGCTGGCTCAGAAGAAATCACAACACAAGCCAATCTGCTCCAAGTTAAAGAGTGTTTGACAGGAAAACAAAAAAGACCAAATTGAGCCATTAGTCCCTATAAAAATGTTGCAAAAAAGCCATCTTGAGAAATCACTTTGAAATAGTGATTTTAAAGGGCATTTAACGGATGCCAAATAACAAATTCAAAGCTCTGCTTCTTGCAAGATGTTTTTCCTACCAAGACTCTAGTATTTCTCCTCAGAGATGGTGTCCCCTTCTCATTACACAGCACAGAAATCCACCATAAGAGCCCACTTCCACCTACAGCAAGACCTCAGAGCAGGACTGAGCTTCATCTTAAGCAGTGCCAGGGCTTAAAAATGACAGGTCTGTTGTTGCAACCTTTGCTACTGAAACCAAGAGGTTTCTGTGTCCTCCCGAGGAGCACATTGAGTTATCCAAGCTGGCAGCAGAACACAAAAGAGGAGTCGAAACAGTTGCTCCAGCAAAGCTGCTCAGGTCGGGCTTTTCCTTCACTGCAGGGGCAGCATGGAGAGGAGGGATTGCACGCAACAGGGAAGGAAAGGTCAGGGACAGAGAGCTCTGAGATAAACTGGCTTCAGGCTCCCTTCCCTTGAAAAGGGAGAAGTCACCTACAAGCACCCCTGGGAAGATAGAGGGGGCTGGTATTTAAAAGCATTTATATCCTTGTTAATTATAATTATTTATTATACACATATATAAACAAATCAGGGCTCATGAACCAAAGAAACTGGTCTAACCTCCACCTCCACGTAACCTCAGATATAATTAGTCCCATGGGACTTTCCTAGCTCTTTATCAATTTCTTCCCTCAGAAGGGCAAGGTGCTGTTCATTTTAAAACAGTGTATAACCAGGATATTTCAAACACCAGGTACAAAACCAAAACCAACACCTTTAAGTGCTCTGAAAGTGCTAAGCATTATTTTCTAAAATAAATAAACTCCTAAAGGAGGAAAGAAAAAAAACAAAAAACAAATTCTTGTTGAAAATAATAGGAAGACCCACACACTTTCCACCAAATCAGTAAGCACTGAGACAGCAATAAGAGAAAGGAAATTGAGAGTAATTTCTTGTACAGGATTTGGCTGTTTTGCTTGACCCACAGGAAGCAGGGAAATGCTATTTATGATACCAACAGGAAAGAAGAGAATAATTTTTGGAGCCAGGTAGTATTGCTATTTTCACTTCTATTAATATAATGGACATACATTTGAGACATTTAATGATACACTGAATCCCACAAAAGGAGGCAGCCTACTGCTCCCAGCAGTAGTGCTTCCCTAGAGCTTGTGCCAAGCTGTTAAGAGAGCAACAAATTCAAGTGCTTTATAAATATTTCTGCAGGACTGTAAATACCCAGTTCAGTGGGGAATACCTGTGTACACATAGGAAATACCAAAGCTAATGCAACACAAATAGGAGAAAAAAAACCCCTGTGTTACCCAGAACTGCTCTGTCTCAAATGCTCTCTCAGGTGTCCATTATGCATCTACTCTGCACAATTAGGTGTTAGATACAGGTAAGCATTAACTTAATTCAGAGTATCCCCAATCCTGAGTCCAGCTTCTGACCACATATCCTCATCAAATCGGCACCAGCCTCAAAACACTTGAGGTTTTTCGATGTTGAGATGTTCTAGGATTCCTCCTTGGTCAGCTGCCAGTCAAGAACTGGGGGCCAGGACTATGGTAAAGGCCAAGGGGAAATACCAGCATTTGGAGAACCTGCAACCATTCATTTGCCTGCCTCATCACAGCCCAGACAGAAATGAAAAGCATGACATGGCTTTAAGGAATGTGTTTCCCAAAATAATGCTAATTTACACTGACTAAAAAGTATGTGCCTTAAGATTATTCGGGAATGATGGGGGCAGAGGGTGGGGGTAGAAAAGACTGGGAGAAGCTGTTCTGTGGTGAGAAAGGGGCCCCTTCATTCAGATTTTTGCAACACCAACACCACAGCCCCTTGTCCATCATCTCACAGCAGTGGCTACCCAGCCCTCCACATCAGGATTAGCAGCTACAGGATCACAGAATGGTTAGAGCTGGAAAGGACCTTAAAGGTCATTCAGTTCCAACCCTCAGCCATGGGCAGGGAAGATGACCATGCATCTCTGTCCTGAGGTAAACATGCACAAGATACTTAAATATTTTAGATACTCAAGCAGCATTCATAATCTCGCATCATGCTGCCTTTTAACTCCCAAAAAATACACCTTCCACTGGCTGCCAGCAGAAACAATGATGTAGGGTTTTCTTGGAACTGATACTACTGACAGGCAGGATCACCTAAGGATGGAACTGCTCAGGTATGAGGTGACCAACACTGGCACAGCACAGGACATGATGCCACCTCCCTCTTCAGGTGTATTACCACTCCACAACAGAAATACAAGTCAAACATGGAGACCACAGCTTAAAACTGCAAGCATGACAGGGTCAAACTCCATGAAAAGAAAGCCAAGGACAGTGACCTGGTGTGTGTCGGAATGGAAAACCTCAACTCCCAGGGTCCTGTTGCAAACACAAGCAAAGCATCAGTCAGGAACACAACAGAATGCAGCAGGACTATGTGTTTCCAGTATTATAGCCCTTGTTTCCAGTTTCTTCTTACCTTAATCTTTAGCTCCAAAACCACAAATTATTTACAGTCCTTCCCTGACGCCTATAGTGTTGTTAACATTTTTATTCACAAGCTATTGCTAACATCTTCCAACTTATGTTCTCCTTAATCAGTCATTCTGCATTTCAGATGTAACTCACTACATGGAAATAGCTGTTCCAAGTGATAAAATTTTATCTATTTGTGTTTACACAAAGGACTATTCATTTCACATTCAGGATCTAACATACAGATAAGCTTTACTGAAGAGGCATAACTGGGAAAGCTCACTAAATAAAGGACCTTGGGATGCCTGTGCTGGTTTTCTCTGGAGTAGAGTTAATTTTCTTCATAGTAGCTGATATGGAGGTATGGTTTGGATTTGTGCTGGAAACAGTGCTGATAGCACAGGGGTGTTTGAGTAGCTGATGAGCAGTGCTTGCACAGAGTCAAGTTCTTTCTGCTCCTCGTGCCACTGCACCAGGAAAGTAAGCTGGGGGTACACAAAAAATTGGGAAGGGACACAGGTGAGACAGCTGATCCCAGCTGACCCAAGGGACCATATGGTGTCATGCTCATCATACTAAGCTAGGGGGGCACATTTGGAGTGATGCCAGACAGAAGCGCAATTTTTCTTAAATAAGCATGAAAAGACAAAAGTAGAGCACTTACCCTACTTTAAATCATTATTGTGCAGAGAGGAATGCTAAAGGTTTCCCAAATTTATCATTCAGCCCATACTGGAAAGAATATTAAGCACACAAAAAATGCACCAGCCTAGTTCCGACTTGGATTTTCACTCACAGAAAAAACACTGTAGATAAAACTTGGATCTTTCCATTACCTACAAGGTTAATCCCTGTTCCACAACCCCATTTATAGGGTTACCTATCTGAAAAGTAGCAGTTTCATCTAAAAAGAGACATCCAGGGAGGAACTGGTTTCTTATTTTCCCCTGAAAACAGGAAATTCTTTGCAGAAGGGGCAAGACAAAGTGTTAGTCCTTGCTGGGGGCTGAAGTAGGTGCAGAGCTACTACAGGTACCATAAGTAAGGAACACTGCAAACACATGCACCTAAAACTTGGGAATCAAATAAATGACTCATGCACACCAACAAAAAAATAAATCAGAACAGCCTCTTAACCTCCCCTGAAATACCAGACAGACCCAGTGAGTCAATATTACAAACAACAAGCTTCACAAGAAAATGTGTGCCAGAACAAGTCACCCACACAGTGACTTGCCATTTTCTTCCAGGTTTCCCCATCTTTTCAAATGGGCATCTACATAATTTGTTCTATTTACAAGAAGAGCAAACACACACCCCATTAGCAAAACTATCAATGACATCATTAGTTTGTTTCTACAGCCCATAATTATGTGTACAACAGACCACAGGCTAACACCAAAAGCGGGAGACCATGGATTCCAGCCTTTATGCTTTTGGTACCACAAGCAAGAAAAATACTAGGAAAAAGAACCACCC
>NW_008240030.1:90087-93947 GCF_000691975.1 Corvus brachyrhynchos | reverse complement strand
AACTGCCTGAAAACTGGAAAAAAGTTACTGAAATAATATTCTTTACTTTGAACCTCCTATAGTAAGAAAGACCTACTCTAAGACACTTCTCCACCTCAGTCACTTTAAGTACACTTACACAAATAAACTTAATTTGATTAGTCATTTATGACCACCATAATAAGACTTATTTTAACCTTTTAAACTTTGGGTTTACTCTTCATCACCCAGAACACGTCTGAGCTTAATCTGAAGTGAGTATTAACCCTAAGCCTCCAATTACACTGTCAGACTTTCAGCAAACACTAATACAACTGGTGCTATAGAATAAGGGGCTAATTTTGCACAGAAGGAAGTTCCAAAAAGGCACAAACTCTTGGGAAGCCACAACCCAGACACCCCACTGTAGTCTCTAAATTGTGAGTACAAGTCAACAAGAGGTCATTGCACACCATGACCACTGTGATTCTTCACAAAGGTGGGCTCTACTTCACATATGCTTTTAGAACCAATCCTTACATATTAAACAAAATTAATGGAAACTTAAAGCCTCATGAAACCATCTGCACAGAGGAAACATGGAGAACTATCATTAAGGATCCAAGAGTTTCCTAAATTTTGGCCAGGAGTGGGAGCAATTTGAGCATTTTTCTATTTTTAAGATATAGCACTTGTCACTTCATTGTATTTGTGGCCTACATGACTGTATATGACTGTCTTCCCTCAAAGAAGAGATTTTCAAGTACAAATTTAAATGGCAAAAGTGTTATTTTCATTGCAACCATAACGAATGAAATAAGTAAGTACTTAATGACAGAGCAACTGTCCAAACCTTCTAGTGACACTGGAATGAGGAAGCAACAAGCTACAGTTTGTTGGGGTTTTTTTTTTAAAGCTCATTATTTCTTCCAGTATTTCCAACAGCTGGTAAAAGTAATCATTTGGCAAGGTCTGTCAAGGGATAAAAAAAATAAAAGTGTATTTGCTATGGTAGATTACATATTTTAAACCAAAATGAAAGGCTGGAACATACAAATATTTATGAAAGAACAAGGGGTTTCAGACTTCCAAATTGTGCAATAAATATGCATGCACACACGTTAGTTCAGATAAACACATCCCTTTCATTTTATGCTCCACTATTTAACTCCTTTCACAGATCCATCTTCACAACCTTAGAGATTCACTGAAGTGCTGCAGACACGCAACACAGTTCTACGTAATACCAGAATAATAATAATAATAATATTAATCAGTAAACCACACATCACCCACCACCCTGAAGATCTCAGGAACAAACATGGTGGTGCTCTACACTTACACGAGAAAGCCCTGGCATCCACATCACACATACCACCCACTGAGGCTGTTAGGCTCCCATGTCCATGTGGATCAGGACAGCTTTCAAGACTTGCTGGTATTGTTTGAAATGCTTTATAAAGTCATGTGTGAAAATTCAGCTTTTTTTTTTCCCCTGGAAAGCCACCATTTAAATTTCATCTGGGATATTGATTTGCACAGACGTAACAATTTCTGGTGCACAGAGATCACACACCTCTTTGTGGTAAGGGGGAAAGGATGACCCAAGATTGACCAGAAGTCATTAACCACTTCAGAAGATACACACACACAGAGGAGGAATTACTGGAACCCCTGGATGAGCTTGGCATCCAACTGCAATAGCACACACAGACAACATGGGATAAGTGGAGCTGTGTCTCATTAGCCTCGTTGACAGAGACACAGTTTAAAAACAACACCAAGCCTGGTAAGCAGCTGCTTGGCAAGACAGTGTTTAGACAGCCAATTTACTTTGAGTTCCAGCCCAAAAGATGCAGCCCCGTTTCTACTGATGTTTGCTGCTGAGCTTTTCTTTTTTTCTGCTCTACTGCAAATTTATCCAAACTTTCAAAAACCAAAATCTTAGGCTTCTACTTGTAACTAAATGAATATCACTAGACAGTTTGCAACAACTCATCCTCCAGTGAAAGGCTACAAGTAAGATGTTTTCCTGTTCTTAGAAGACCATTAAAACAAAATCCTTCTTCAGCAACATCCTTGTCACACCAGTCGAGGAAAACACATCATTCCTAATGACACAGTGATGCTCCCAGTCTTATCCCATCAGATCAGATGAGCATTAAGAAGTTTGACTGACTTGGATGCACCACTGAACAAAATCTACCAGGCTTAAATGAAAAGATACAGAAAGAGGAGTGTTAATTAAGTTCTCCCTCTGGTTCATTCCTTGCCATTACACAGCTATGGAATTACAGATATCAGCTCATCCATGGAATTCAGAGGTACCTAAAAAACCTTATTTCAGACTACTTATATACTCAAACCTTGCAGCAATGGTTACACTGGGAACCTGAGTGGCAACAACCACAGATTAAGTACTTCTAGATACTGTCCTGTATCTTTCCATACATCACCCTTGTATTTTCAATGCTACTTAGCAAAATACTCATAATGATTCAAAGGTCTAGAATGAGGATCCAATAAAACCAAAATACAATTAAAAAAGAAACTGAAGGGTAAAGGTTCTAGTCTAACCTCAAAATATCCAGTATTTGCTTGAAGCAGTGCAACAGATAGGCCAGAAACTACTTTTTCTGGTTTCTCCTAGCAGCCCACAACTACTGGACCTGTGCCTACACCAGACCTCACCACTAAACAACAGAGGTGCAAGGACTGCATGTTAAAGCAGGAGAGAAGAGCCACAAGAATCTGATGGGGAACCTGCTGACAGTACACAATCAAAACATGCACTGATTGACCAAAATTTTAGGCCAACTTTCAAAATTCATGTTCAAGGACAAGTCATACAAGTTGTTCTTGCCTAAGACAGGTATTTCAGCTACCAACCACACAGGTTAAGCAAGAAGGAAACACTTTTTTATCTACCAGCTTTTGTATTACTCGCTCACTGGTGTGTATTTTAAATCTACTCATATTACTAAAACGGATTCCTTTATGTGGTGAAATAATATGAACAATAACACACAAGTTTCTCTGCTAGAATAGCTGCCTCTAGTGCAGCCATTAAAGTGCTCAAATTGGCAATAGACACGGTGCTCATTTTCCAGTGGCATCACACCCACGCCTTGAATTCACTGAGAAAATAAAACGTATTTCTTTAGGAAAAAAAACCCTGTCAGAATCAATATCACAAGTTAGCAATTCCCTATCCAATAGGGAATCTTTTCAACCGAGTATGAGGATTTCAGACTAAGCCATTAACTTGCAAAGGCTCAGAACAGAGAGCTTCCCAGTCTCACATTCAAAGCAATGTGACCATCATGCAATTTGTAAATGCAGCGCAATAGGCCAGTTCTGCTTTCCAAACCACTGCCAGACTTGTTCCCATGCACAACAATACTCATCTCCAAGCATTTTAATGAAAAATCAACTATTTCTGATGGAAAAGATATGCACTGTTTTGTGGCTGATATTCATAGGACTTCTCATGTTACTCTGTGCTTCACTCCTTGCCTCTAAGCCATTAATTGCAAATGACTCTGCTGCTGGGGAAAGAGCATCTTTGGAAATGCAAGACTGGAAAACCCTACACTTCCATGGAAAGTATTTTTCTATTTGCATACTAGCAGGTCTCCAGCAAGCATGACCACTGGGCATCACCTTTCTCAGGACTCTCTGGATGTATTTTAGGATCTTACCCTGGGTCTAAAATGGCCAGGATGCTTCAACGGCAAGTTTAAAAAGAACAAAGAGCAAAATAAAGCCCCTTATGCAAGGGCTCAAATGAGAAAATCCATTTTTCATTAGAGCATATTAGCATAATCACAAGACCTTACTTTTGTTAGACAAAAATTCTTCTGTTGATCACAGAGGGAAATTCACAGCAGAATCGGAAGAGA
>NW_008240030.1:80689-90069 GCF_000691975.1 Corvus brachyrhynchos | reverse complement strand
TCGGAAGAGTCTAACTCAGACTTAGGAATTCTGAGATCCCTGGGAAATAACACAGGCCTTAATATCACCACTGCCTGTCTCCAGAAAAATGCAAATTAGGTTGTGAAAAAGACTACAAACCCCTTCCCTCCTCCAAAAACCAACAAACCCACAATTTCTCAGCTTTTTTCTGTCTCTTTCACTAGCTTACTGTGCTCTGTTGCTGAGGCTTGGACAGACCACTGGGGTCATGGAGTATAAACATAGCCAAACTGTCAGCCAAAAATTGGAAAGATTATAGC
This sequence comes from Corvus brachyrhynchos, assembly GCF_000691975.1. NCBI lineage: Eukaryota > Metazoa > Chordata > Aves > Passeriformes > Corvidae > Corvus > Corvus brachyrhynchos. The sequence goes on along the minus strand of NW_008240030.1, from coordinate 89,788 downwards.
TAAAAACCACAGTAGAATATATGCTGAAACACAGTGAGCCATCACAAAGCTGTTCCATGCCAAGCTTCTTGGTTCTCCATTTGCATTGCTTCCGAGGAGAAGGAAGAAACTGAGGCAATTATTGTTACAAAAAGGTAACCTTTATTGGTACAGAAAGGTCCATCTTTATGGAAAGAAAGATCCAGGCAAAACCACCACCTTTTATTTCTGGTTTCAGTTTGGTGTGTGCCTTTCCACAAAGAAACAATGGAGTCCCTATCCCAGAGTTCTCACCGCGTATTTATACGTCAAGATGAAGTCCTGCAAAGATGCAAACTTTCCACAATTTAACACAGCTTTTCATTCTCCTTGTGTGTATACCTTTGAAATAGAGGTCAGAGCCAAACAGTAAATGCAAAGGCTTTTTTGTGAGAGCACTGTATTGTTTCTCTGCAGTTATTGTATATCTGCAAAACTAACTTGTTCCAACTGTGTTTTTCCTTCATGGAGCACAAGATTTGCTACTCAACAACCATCCCATTCCAAGGCTGCAGAGAGAAAGGAGTAAATTTATATCATTCTTCCATTGTATGAGGGTTTCCACAGTGGTGCGAATTTTGTTTAAATTCATTTTCAAAAATAATTTCTTCTGCTCCTGTAGCTCTGTTGCAACTCTAAAACAACAACTCTAAAACACAGCAACTCTAAAACAAACTTCTAGAATACATCACCTTTAGTACAATATTCATAGAAAGCTCAAAATACTTTAGAGGAAGGAACAAATGAAAGGCTTTTACATAGTCACAATCCTGAATTCACTGAACTTGCACCCCTCCCATCATCATCTCATTGTTCAGCTTACAGAAGTATTCCTGCATCTTCTCTGTCGGCCTCTGCTTTATCCAGAGCTTTTCTGGATAAAAATCTCCTCTGTTTCTGAGGGAACAGATATCCCCCTCCTGCCTAACCACTTACATCACCAAGGGAATCATCCCCTTGATTGCCCTAACAGTACATTAGCAGTTAAATATATACATATATATATATATATATTCTACCACTTAGGCTTGCGTGCCTGAAAGAGCAGATGATGCCCACTCAAGCAGCTTTTCTACACTCAGATCCCCCATCAATTTCAATGCAAATTCCCCACAGAGAATGACTACAAAGACTGGGCTCCTGCAAATATTTATAGCATAATTCAACACAGTTAATGAAGTAACCATGACACAAACCAGAGAGAATACCAGTTTACTATGTCAGTCCTTAGCCACATAAACAGAAATTAATATGTACACATAGATATCATCTAAATCATGAAACAACTACAGGTTCTGCATTGCTAAATAGTGCAGCTGTAACAACACAAAAAAACCCCTTGAATCCTGAAAGGTAAAGATGTTTAACAGACAAACAAACAGTAGAAAAGCTAAATTTCACTCTAAGGGAAAAAAAAAAGGTGTGGAAAATCAGCATAGGTGACCTAATTTATGGTTCAGTGTTTCTTGAGTAGATACAGTAATATGCAAACTACTTCCATACTAGCAAAAAGGGGGAAAAAAGGGCTTCAGGTTAAATGTCATCAACTAAAAAAAATACAGCAATTGAAGGATGTGTATTTACATGAAAGGTATCCAAGTATGACAATAGTACCCATCTCTTAATTTCCAATCATCAGTTTTACACTTTTTACACATTGCCTGAGAGGTAAGTTCCTAGTATTGAGTGCTTATCAGTGCACACACCGGCAATTTCAAGCAGATCTGCTCAGGAGAAACAAGATTTCTGAGCTGCAGTCATCTCATTTTTACAAACATCTGCTATCTTTAATGCTTTAGGATTTAACATTCAAAAGAGTATATGCAGCATCTAGTGATTTAAAAGATTTTCTTCCTCACAGTAAAACCCTTTAAAAATACGCTTCTGTGTTCATATGCTCCTATTTCAGTTGTATTAGGGAAACTGATAGAAATTAACCTAAAACCTAATATTCTACTCCCATAACTACATAAAAATCATACTTCAATCTACTACTCCTACCCTTGCTTTTCCAAAAAAATAATACTTGAATTATATACAATGTGTGAAGTCAATGATATTAACTCCCTAATTAGATATTCTTTTCCCATTACCCAAAAAATTGGTATTAGATGCAATGGAAGTGTGCACAACACGTTATTAATCACTGTCAACAATGTGAAAGGTTGCAAAGATAACTACTCATCGTTATAGAATCTGGGCAGGTGGCCAAAAAGAAAAAAAAACACACACATGGATATTAAGTTATCATCAGAGGTTATGAATAGTTTTTGGCTTCTGAAGTTCAACACTCAAACATCTGACATGCTGCCTGGATCTCCCTCACAAAGGCCTTGATTTCAGAAGGGTTTAACTGCACGATGTTCACTGTGAACATGCAGTGCATTGCCACATATGCTGACTGACAACGTGCTTGGACTGTAGACACACAAGAAGCTAAGATATTGGAGCCTAAGACTCAATTTGGAACCATTTGCTGAAGTGCACAGTCACATCTTCCTCTCAGGCATTAAGGAAGAAACGAACCTATTAAACACTCACCATGTTGTTTTATGATATCTTTGACGTTATCTGCGAAGGAGACAACACTACATTACAAATAAAAACAAACAGTCTTTATCCAGCCATTAAACACAAATCAAGACTGAATGCTTTCATTATTTAGAGGCTGTAAAAAAATTCTAAACTGAAATCCACTTTCTAGTTTAATAGGAATGGATATAGCAATGGAAAATAACTCATAACATAAAAAGCACTCTAGATTACTAATCTTAATTGGCAACAAAAGATTATCATTGAAGTTCATCATAGCAATTGACTTGCAATAGAACAATTTTGGCATACTATTCTCTTTCAGAAGAAAATTAGTCATTCCAAACTCCCAGATGAATTTGGTCATGATAACTGGACACCCCTTAAGTTGGCTAAAAACACGTGCAAGCTTTAAGGAAACATAATTAGATCCTGTTGTATCCTCCGAGGACCACACTAACAGGCTTTACATTGCCTCTCTTCAAAAGGCCCACGCCCAGCTGGGGCAGCAGCTACAACACACTCTGGGGCACTCTTTGCAGTGTGAGGTTGTTAACAGTACATGTGGAGGTTCATCAGGGATTGGGGGGTTGCCTTCCTGACCCCAGGAACAGATGCAACTGAGGGACTATGGGGTAAATGAAGCACACCTACAGCACTGACTGTGGGGCACACAGCACTTGCCAGGGTTGAGACAGAACAGACTCTGTCCTCCTCTCACCATTCCCTAGCTTAGACTCCCCCCATGCCAGACAAGATTCACAAGAAAAATAAGAAAAACCACTCTTCTCTGTCCTGAATATTTGAAGTACACCTGCTGAGAGGGCTTACTGGACAAGTTGCAATCAGAACCACTACTGTAACCCAAAGAAGCAGGACATGAAAGACCTTTATACTATGCTTTCATCCAAAATCATGAAATCTATTAAATAAATTAGTGGTTTATTTGGAAGACACCTAGCAAGATAAACCAATTAGCATGTATAATTTGTTTATACACACACCTCTTGAGACATTCAAAACATCTTGGAACAATCTTAATCCTAAATCGTTCTGCACTTGATAGTGACCAGTTTTTACTGCAGAGGAAGTGTTACTGATCATGATCCATCCTCTTATGGCAGAGGAAGTGACAGTGAGGAGAAGACAGCAGTTGCTGCTTCATCATCTTCAAAGGCATGTACAACTGATGTAGATTAGACAAAGTTCTTCAGCTGTCCTTGCTCTCCAAGAGCACAGGGCAGCACCAGAGGGGGATCACCTCCACTTTCACATCTCTGGCCCTGCAGGACACTTCTCTCAGCCCAGCCACTCTTTTCAGAACACACCAAAACCCTGTATAGACAGGAACTGTCTGCACCTCAATGCACACATGAAAAGCATGTTATGGAACAGTAAAAAAAAAAAAAAGCTACTATGGAACAGTCATTTACAGACTGTAGAGTATTGTGCTTTTGTTGTGGTTTCTAAGGGGTATTTTTTTTTGTAGTTGTTTAGAAACAAGGACACTTCAATTTTTAAGCGATTTCCTCATATAAGGTGAATGCTTGCATCATACTTGCTTTCATGTTGCCTGTGTTCTTGTCTGCAAAACTAGAGCAAGTATTTCTCATCATTTATCAAGATTATCCATTTCTAATGTCCATTTTACTTACAGCAACAAAAACCCCAAATAAAAAACAAAACCAGCACTGCAAGAACAAGCCAGTTCTCCTCCAGCTTCCCATCCTCCATCACTCTTCTGTTCTCCCCAATCCTGAGCTCAGCCAAAGATCTTGGAGCTATACTGCCTAAAAGCCACAGAGGGCCAGGCTGACAGCTGGATTCATCTGAAAATGATGCTCACCCCCAAAAGAAAAAAAAAACAAAAAAACAACCAAACCACTACCCGCCCCCCCCACCCACTTCTAAAAGAAAAAAAAAATTAGCTTAATCCAAGAGGCATCCAATACTGGGATCTGTGTGTCTCAGATATTCCCATCTGTGTAGGGCAGCACTGAAGGGGTCACCCAAACAAGTCAGCCCTTGAAATGGGAAGCTGCACCAGCAGGACAGTGGCAGACAGATCAGTCCAACCCATGTAACACACTCAGATTGTGAAGGGCTCTTTTGTCTGAACTTTTTAGTAAAGCTCCAGAGATGCTTCTTGCTGTCGGAACATACCCAGGTTGGGCCAATTACCACCATGCAGCTGCAGCACTTCCCAACTCAGATCCAGCCATAACAACACAGAGAACGAGGGAGGGAGGATTTCCTTTCACACCTCAGCACTTCACACACTCCCCTGAACCACAGAGCTCCGTCTTTCCTGCTATTATTTACAACTGACAACTGGAGAATAACATTCTCCTCTATGAAGAGATATGCTTAAACACAAGGAAAACTCCCAACAGCTGCAAGCTGAAAATATATTACCTACAGATAAAGACAGGTGAACACAGAAGACTGAAAACAAAACATTGTGTTTATGCCATTATTGATTACAATGTATGTTACAAAATCTGGATTTTCTGCTAATGCAGTACATATCTTCTGTCTCATTGGGATTCCATCAAAGGACTAAACACATTGACTTCACGCTCAGCCACTGTAAATACAGTGCATTATATCAGACCACCCATGAATTCCAGGCTCTTAGGAAAGCAATCATCTGCCTATCTATCTAGAAAGGCCCTTGCCCGTACATGCTTCCATCTATTTTGGCATTTCAGTGTGCTGTACTGCACTCCAGGTTACTACGTAGCTTACACAAGGTGAAAAATCTCCCCCACACTAACCTTTCATCCTCTGCCAGCTAGTCTATTATGCCATGTCATCTGAGTTTTAAAAGGATGCACCCATGTATTCATTTTCCCCACCTGATAAATATTTATGAATATTTTATTCCAGTCCTAACACATACACACTATAACTAATCTTCCTTTTATTTAGCCAAGTATCTTAAAGGAAAAGGAGTTTGAAGACAGGCTATTCCTATTGCCAAGCCTGAGCTCCAGAAATCAGCATATTAATCAAAATAATGCCAGTTTGGAAAGCAAATTAAAGAGACAACAACAGCAACAAACCAGCACATAAGATTAATATGAGTTTCACATCAATGGAGTGAAGCATTTAAAACCTGTGAAAATTACATGTTTGAAATAAAGATCTCTTCTGGTGTTTCTTGGTGGTTTTCTCATTCAAAGGATGTGAGCTATTAGCCTAAATAACAATAAAGCACAAACATTATGCAATTAAGAGATAGCTGATGCACCTGTCATTCACTTCTCGTATCTTATGTTGATTTTGATCAAGGCTGATATGGGAAGGGCACACCTTCAATAACTGATTTAGCACCATCTAGTTGTTGTTTGACTTCTTTAACATTCATGTTATGAACCAATGGAACAGTAATAGAACAACTAAGGTCCAGTTCATGCTCATATCACAAAAAAATTTAACTACAATCCAACTTTCCTTGCCCTACGCCTTGCAATTCTGCGATCTCTCCAGTTTCTAACCACTATCATTCCTACTGTGTTCACAGGATTTACTTAAAAATTTTGAATATCACAGGACTAAATTGACGACATTTTAAAAATTCATTACCTTGTTTGACATGATACAGCAAACATCAATGAAGAAAACAAGGCATCTGAATTAGGAAACTTCAGAGAGAGACAGTGAAATAACACAGGCAATTCCATCTGCCTTGTTACATTTTTGGAGTAGTCATATCGGATGTATGTTGTTTATCCAAAACAAATCCTCCAAGTTACTGAGGATCTGATAGTCACTGCTGTCATCACAGCAAAGAACTGAAAGACTTTAGAAAATAAACTGCAAACTAAATGCTTGCAGCACGTAGAGTTCTCATCTTCCACCTATAACTGAGGTTTTTCATAACAAGCCTACCTTGTCTCTATCGATTTCTCAACTGTTACCAGATCTCAGAAGCTACTCTCTTGCCCCTCAGCTCCCTTGAATACAACTCCATTTTAGTGCAGAATACTTGAAAAATAGCTATGCAAGCCTGAGTACATATTTATTACCATCAATGTGCGATAGCCTCAAGAGACATCCACGCATCATAATCTGTTAGCAAGAAAAGGAATCACAGTCTTCAATACCATGCTATTTTTTCCCTAATGCTGCAAGGACAAGCTAATTTGTAAGCCAGATCATTTCTTTCTAAAGGATGAATGACAGTCTTCTGTAAGGAAGAGGCTTTTATAATTCTACCACAAAAAGGGCAAGATATTTTTTCCCTCTACACAAAAACTGATCTCCATCCTCTCACTGACTTTTACTTCCATGGGAATGTTGCAGGAGTCTCTCGAAGTCTCCCAAAAATGGGTCTGGTTCCCATCAGACACTGCAGCAGACTCCTGAGAAGCTAGAGAAAGGCTGAGGTCTCTACACTGTCTCCATCTCCCCATAACACTGTACACAGAGACCATGGGCCACTGTCACATCCTTCCTCTAGGTTACATTGCATTGCCAGATAAAGAGCAGAAACAGAGAGTGAACTGACTGGCAAAAGGGTTTGTGCAAGAAAAGGGAAGAAACTCAGATGTATTGGCCCTTCCAGTCTTCCTCTGCAAAGGGAAATCACAACTTGATCTAGAAGACAATAGCAAGGTACTGCATTACAAAGGGAATTCACCTGGGAGAATAAATTTACTTAGTCCAGCAGTCTCCTACAAGTTACTTTAGAGCTAGACCGATGTGACCTTGAACAATTTTAGAAGAAAATAGCCGTTTTCATCTGTAACACACCTATTTTACTGCCAGGTTCTGTTACATTTTAAGTATTCCTCTTAGCAACCCTTTGAAAATAACACATGAACATGAATGCATACACAGACATATGATGCTTTTCAAGGAGGAGTACCTAAGAAATACACATTTGTCACACTCACCAAGAATTCCTTCATCTGCACTGCAACAGGAAATATGCTTAAAGTCATCTGTTGAACTGGATCTTAACAGAGAAACCTAATTTCTTTGTTAAAGAATATACTAGAGCTTTGCTGCTACTGGAAGATGTCACTAATATTTGTTTCCTAAAGTTATGAATTGCTGCAGGGTGCAAGCATAAATAAATCTATATCACATCTGTCAAACTAGACTATAATCAACCAGAAAAACCCCTAACACTGAATGCCTAAAAATAAATACTGACAAATGCAGGCCTGTCTCTCCCTAATGCCTCCTTTTCTGGAAGACCCTTGAGTTTGGAAGACTCCAAGCTTTGTAATACACCCTAAAATTAGTAAAGAAGTCTGAATTACCACAGAGACTATTTCCGGTACACTCCTTCCTCCTTTTCCTCATTCCCTTTCCTACCACTCCCTTCACCAGGAATATCACAATAGATAACTGACCTCAGGGATATCAAATTTGCTTCCAGGCACAGACACAGCAAGAGGCAATGTCTGACTGTCCAATTTGAATTTCCCAGCTATTTAGGTTTTGAAGTATTTTATACCATGGCCCACACATTATTCTAAGTGACAATTACTTCAAAGCCAGAGGGTAGCCATTTGCATAATAATGAACATTTTTCTAAGGAGGTGTGCAGGAAACTACACGCTAATGAGTTAGAATGTGCATTATCTGAAAGTCACACTTGCTTTACAAAAATGAGTAAACACACAACCTCTAGTGTCTACCTTCTTGTACCGTTTATGTAACACACAGAGACACCTGTCCTATTAAATGCACAGGACATAGAACTTACTCTTGCAACACTGACTCACCTGACACTCAGTAATTTCCATTGGACTTTTCCCATGTGTAAGGGCTGTGGGAGTGGGGAAGCAGTGCATCAGGGGAAATGCATCCTATGGCACAGAAAACATGGGTTTGCTATGTCTTAAACACAGAAAAAATGAGGGAAATACAGCAACTTCTGCTAAACCACTGTAAAAGAAGGGCATGAGAGATGAAATGCATTTCACAGCTGCAGAAGCATTCCCAAAAACACTGTGGCATAAGGGGTAAGTTTTTTTACAATCTAACTAGTAACAGAAGAATTTTTTTACTAGGTAGAGAGCTCTCCTTAGCATCCTACAACCCTCTTTAATATCAGAAGTTAACTTTATTTTGAAAAAGTGTTCTTATACTCCAAAGAACACACCCTACACTACATAGCACTTACCTGTATTTACTGCTTGAGCTTTTTGGTTTCATTACCTTTGAAATTAGATTGATGAAGCCATTAGGATCTTAGCTATCATATATATATATAAATATAAATCCTCATTTATACCACAGGATGTGGAAAACTGGAGTAAGAGGCTCAATAATGCACTGAGCCACAGCTACAGCATCACGTCCAGCTTTCACTCTTTAACCCACACTCACAAGGGCCCCAGACAAGGGACCCCAAAGCCAACTGAAGGAGACAGAATATATAATCCACCCCAGACTGGAGATTTTCCACAGAATCAAGATGCCTGGCTAAATTTTGAAATATCCCAGCTAACTTATGACCATTAATAGTCACAGTCATCCAAGATAAGAACAATAATCATATGTAATGCCTTAGGGTTTTAAAGCCTGTTG
>NW_008240030.1:71951-80630 GCF_000691975.1 Corvus brachyrhynchos | reverse complement strand
TATTGCTGGGTTTCTGTCCAGCTCTGAAAGATCAGCTATTGATCAGTGCCACTGGCAGTACAGCACACCAGACACTGTTGTAGGATTTGAATGAGCAGATCACACCAGTGTAGTCTTAATCTACCATCAGAGGAGAGGGAGGGAAAAGCCAGTTTAAAACCACGTGCTGTGTAGATACACACAAATGCAAGCAGGGAAGTCCTTCCAGACACAAGCAGAGTCAGGGGTGCCGTAGAATGTCCTCATCAGCACCGATCCTCACTCCTTTAAGACTGGAAATAATCAACTCTTCCATATTATTCAAGACAATTTCAGCAAACAGAAATAATTTCTGCCTGATTTTGTACAGTTCCATTTACAACGGCATCTGCACTTACCTGATGTGTAAACTGTCTACCATGCAAGCATTTTCAGAGGCATGCATGCCAGGATTTTGGAAAAAGCCCTCAAGAATAATTTGGGCAAGCCTAAGACCTCAAGGAATCACACACAAGCTTTTTTCATTGTACAGTAACACAGAGATGGGGAAAGGACAGGGCAAAGAGACGAAAGACTGACAGAATTACATGAGCCAGTTCTAGCTGAGACTTTGCCACAGAGTCCTCAGGCACACAAGGTTCACCACTTGCAGTCGAACCTTTGATTGGCTGACATCACCACAGATCCTTTGCATCGCATCCTAAACTTACACAAGCTGGAAAAGAATCACCCTTGAATCTTAAGAAGTTTGCAAAATTCCTTTAACTAGACAAAGATTACAAGAGACATCAGCTGAGTAAGCAAGATCCTCTGTTTACACTATATAAACATTTTTGACAATATGGGAAATTTCTTTAAGACCAGGGTCTGTCTGGGAGAGGGCTGGCAATATCAAATCACACTCCTATAACTCTCTCATTAAAACCCTTGCAGAAAGAACTTTTAGAGAAAATAGAAGAACAAAATACCTTGTAGCAACCATTAAGGTGAAAACCTGCATCACAAAAACAAACACAACTACATGTTTCTTTGAGCCAATTTCTCAGTGAAGAGTGGTTTAAAATAGTTACAGACAACACACCCACAAAAAGAGTTTCAAAAGCATCTTAAGAGCAGGAAATTTATGACTTTACGCAGAAGCCAAGCCCTGGACAGATCACCAAGGTACATCCATGTAATTAAAATCTCCCAAATCTGATTCTGTGATTATAAGGTTTAAAGTAAATTTATTAACAACCTTAATTACTGCAATAAAAACATAAAATCCAGTCAGGAACTAAAATTTTACAGAGATTGTTATGTTTATAGAGGGGTTTACATATCTGCAAAACAAAGGAGAAGCTGACATCTTCTCAGTTCTCCTGCTCAGTGAATTTTTATTGCATGTGTATTTCCATAAAAACCCAGTTAGTTAAATTATCAAAACACCACAACACAGCTTGCTGTAATTTCATAAGCTAAGTCTTGCTGCAATTTTTAAGTGGTTATACTTGCGTGCTTCCACACTGGCTCAGCAGCACAGTACCCAACTGCATTAATGTCTCAGCACAAAATTCTGCTAATAAACATGGTACTCAGCCACCATTACCCTGCTTTAAACAACACAAGTCCTCAGTATAAGCAGGTCAATACATGTGAGACTACTTATGCTCTTTAAACTGACTTTGATATAAAGGTATCAGCAGAGCATCCTCAAGCAAATGGGAACTGTATCAATAATAAGCCAGGAAAAGCACAAACCCAGGAGAAAGCTAAAGCATACGGCTTCAGTCACGGGTATCACAACGACTGCTCCAACAAAAACAAGAGAGAAAGACGCCCCATGAAAACAGTGTTAGTCTGCTTGTAACACTGTAAAACTGCAGCTCGCACATTCTTCATTCAAAATAAAAATAATAAAAGAAAAAAAAAAAAGAGCTGAGGATGTTTACTCTAAAGTAGCAAAAGGAGAAAAAAAATACTGGAAGACCACCATCAGTCTGGCTTTAAAAGGTCCAGTACCAAACACACTCTGCCTCTGTGGCAGCATGAGCAGGTAGCTTGAACTGATATTTCAAAGTCCAGGACGAAAACTTTTCTGCAGTCAAAACCAAAAATGTTCACAAACCCATGCACAAAAACAATCAACCACCACAACACCACAAGCCTGTGAGGTCTACTATTACCATGCTACTTTCTGTGCTGCTGACAACACAGTCCTTCCTAAAACCTACCAGCCCAGGACACCAAGTAAGTGCAAATAAATCTCTAACAAAAAATTAAAATCTCAAGTTTAGCGGAGACAACTGTTTAGTTAGACAATAGAGCACATCTAAGCATAAAATACACATTTACAGAGATCCTTCCAAAGTCTGAATGCATTTCACAGTTACATTTTACTCATCATTCAGTCAAAGAGGGTTCAGCCAGGCAGAGCAGAAGACACTTCTGTCACTACTGCACATACACATTTCTTTAGGATGTCCCACTAACTTAGAGCTATGGACCTGAATGGAAAGTCAAGAAGAAGAGGGAACGAAGGATGGAAACCAACTGAAGAAATATTTCTTCTCACTCATCAGCAGAAAATGCATTTAATCAGAACACAGGGCAGCACTAAATTTTTCATGACAAAGGACATGAAAATGTACCTAACTATATTATTTTAGCAGCATTTTTTACTTCAAGTCTCTTCTTCAAGGAAAAAAAAAAGTAAATATCTGAATTCACTGCTCAAGAGTGACCATCCATTTTATATCAAAACAATACTCTACACACAAACTTCATGGACAAAAAGTCTATAGCATCACCTATATTACTCTTGTATTTGAAGACTCTGTTGCCAAGGTCATATCCTGGCATAAAGCCTGCTCACTATTCACATCAGTATTCATGTTGGTAATCCTGCTACCTTCAGATGGTCAGCTTACACGGTTATTAAACCTGATCAAATTCTTCACTTGTACATTACCAGTTACATGGAATTTGGCAATGTAATTCCCACTAGAGCCAACTTAAGACATGTAGATAGCTGTATTGCTATCCCAAAGATTAATATGAGTCCTCTTAAACTCAGCCTGGGAAGCTGTGATGAGTGAAAAGAACCTGCTTCAGCTGATCTCAGCAAAGTCAGAGGCAGCCCAGTTTTGAGTTCTTGAAGATCAGCCAACACATAAAGAGCAAAACCCCATCCCTCTAAAAACCAAGCACAAATACTAAATCTTGTCTTACTTTAATCAATATACCTACTAAGTTGATAACCAGAAATACACTTGGAAAAAAAAAAACAAAACAGAAAACTAAGCTTTAGTTCTACACCACAAATGCAAACATAGCATTCTGTACTTTACTTGGAAAAGACAAGCCAGATCCATCATCGTGGGGTGTATGTACACAGACTGATTTCTTACTGCTTCAGAAACACTAAACAATGGTTGACTTTATGTCCATAATACATGGTGATAAAATGGAGAATGCACTCACCTGATTAAAAATTAGCTTGATCTTATTTCTTCCAGCATAAGCCTCACTTCCAATAACAAAGTCTCTATTGAAGAATAATTTTAACAGCCTTTGATCACATATCCACTTTTCCCTATCAGAAATCTAAGAATTTTAAGCTTAGGAACACTAAAGTTTACATTACTATTCAACTCCATAATAACAACAACTGAATTGCATCAACATTATTATTATTCCAAACTCATTTTTCCCAGTAAGCGTAAGTCTAAGCAAAACTCTCATGAGTAACCTTTCCCTGAAAAATTCTATAGGAAATGAAATGTAATACTCTATTAAGACTTGTTTTGCAAACAGAAGCGAGAGAGATCACCCAAGCATGCGGAGTCATTAAAATGGATCTTACATATATCATTATAAATTTAATAATCTCCATGACGGCTAGAGTTCAAGTTAAAATGAATGTCAGCAAAGCATGACCAATTGATGTTATCCCAGCTGCCACTGAGCCTCACTTGGGGTTATATTATATATTCAGAGGCCCCATGCTACATGTGCACCAAACACCCAGAGCCAGGAGCAGATGGGAGATGTAGGCTCCCATACCTATCAGCAAGGAGAGACAGACATAATTGCATATTAATTTCAGTGCATCAAAACAATTACAGCATACTTTGGTGTCACAGGTTGCAAATGTTTTTGCCATCACACCCCACATGCAGTATAATGCAACACAGAGGAGGGGGGGGGGGGGGGAAAGTGTTCTAGCAGCCTCCAGAAATTAAGTCAATAGAAGGATTTTGTTTCAACCCATATTGATTTACTTCAGTCCCAAAATGCTTCCTTGAAAAATGCAGAAGGAAGACCTTGGCAACTTGTCAGTTAATAGATCATGCTTGGTGCAATTAAAATACATTCAGGAGTTTTATTTTGTTCCCCAAATAAATGTTCCCGAACTGCTATTTCTCTCCAAGCAAACAGCTGCATTTTATCCAATTTCTGAAAGTTTTCCAGGCTGCTTAGATTTCTAATGGGGTGACAGAGAAACCACTTTTATTCTTCAGCAGACCTGATGAAACTGTGACACTAACCTCCCTCTCCCTGAAATTAGACAGTGCTGTTGAACAGCAAAATAATAGCTGATGGTCAGGTTTTTTTCCAACTCACTTTTCAACTGAAAAAAAAAAAATCACACAAGGAAAAGGAGCTCTCCACACAGAGCTCAACACAGCGTTTTCTACCCTCCATCAACTCTGCATGGAGGACAACATCAATGATTTATACAGCAGAAACATGTCAAAGTTTTAGTTTGCTTGACTGGTGCCAACAAAACAACTTTGGAGTCCCAGCTGTTCACAAGCTACAGTTTTGTCTGAGACAAGGACTTCACTTAGGTCAATTTAGTGCACCCCTTTAAGAGGGGATAACACAACACCACCTTGACACACAGAGCTTCCACAAAAACACTTGAGCAAAATAAGGGCCAACAGCTGACATTACGCACGTTCCACTGTACATTTTGATTCAAGCCAAACTTATATCTGGCAACTACAGCAAAATGCAAACAGTACCACCAGGACAATGAGGGCACTGGCAAATGTACAACATTCTCAGCAAATTAAAACACCAAACACCAAGAAAGCATTTTTCTAACCACTCCACTAACAATATCTACAGAGAAAAAAAGGTAAACTTACAATAAATCAATAATCTGACCAGACTCACTAAGAGTCAGTATACTTCATTTGCACTGTATGTCTCCCCATCAACAAACAGCCAGAATTCTAGAGATTTTTCCCTTCTTTCGCTCTCATCACAATTTCCCCTTCCCTCAGCTCTTTGCCCCATACATTGGAAGAAGCCTGAAGACAAAGACAAACATTTTCTAAAACATATAATCAGGAGATCTACAGCTGGCTGAGCATAGCAAGCAGCAAGTGCAAGTGATAAAAGCATTATGTGGAGCTCTTCTGCCACTTGCATCTCCTTCAGTAATTTAAGCAGAAAGTGTTCCCACCTTTTGTCACTTACCCTTTTTTGATCTTCCAGTCCATGTGTCACAGTCTTTCTTTTCTGATGTTGGCTGGATTCAGAGCCAGGTTCCATTTCCCTGCTACAAAGACTCTTCCAGCCTCCTTAAGCTTTCTCTAAAAATCCATAGTATAAACAAAAAAAAAAAATCTAAAAATAATTTTTAAAAAAGGCAAGATAATTCCTTCAAACCTCGTCCATGTCTTTTATCATCCTTCTAAATTCCTGTTTGCCATCACTGCTCATTATCTTAACAAGCAGCCATTCTGTGAGCCTCTATATCCTATAGTAGCTCAGATGAAGGTTTCCATGTACGTGCCTTACAGAAGGATGACAGAGCTGAATCCAAACCCAGTAGTTTGTGCCACATTATTGCTCCATCAGCAGCCTTTTCAGTGCATTCCTGGCACAGATAATTTATATGTCAATAAAGGTGTAAATGTGCATTTAATCCACTGTGTTGATATTATCAGCATCCCTCTCATGGGCCACCTTCCTCCCATAAATCAATGTAAACACTTCGCAGTGATAATTGCCTTTTGCAAATCTAGCAGGTGTTAATTACGTAAAATCATCCATGCACACTTGTCATCTTCTTCTATGTATTCAAACAAGTACCTAGAAGGGGGTGAAAAAAAGCAGTTTTTACCAGCTTGAAAGAAAACATAGCTACTGATGTTCTTTGCCCACCACCAGGAGCCGCAAGTCAGAACCGATACAATAATTACATGTTTTGAACACACTACACTCCTCATCCAAGCTTCTCAAAATGCTTTGATGCCTATTTAGAGTGTTAGCTTGCCTTTGGGGCTTCTCACATAAAACTGGCCCAGAATGACAATATTGTACATCAGAGCTGAACCTACTGCAACAACACTGACTGAAGCCTGCAAGGATCAACTCAAAACTCAGCTTTCCAGGGTTTGAGTCCCAGATCTAAAGCCAAACCCAATATTCTTCGTGGGTCTCTTACCCAGGGATCTCTCTCCACAGCCTGTAAAGTTACTGTGTGCCACCTCCCAAAATCCTGAGCATGATAATACGTGAACAAACAGGTTCTATTATTACTATTATTGGTAAAGAAAGCAAAATCACAGCTTAGCAGGTCAACCAGCTTAAAATGCTGTTCTTTTTGTACTGAGAAGCACAAGTTTACTACAAGAGACAAAGAGTCTCCTGAGTTAATTTGTAAGGTAGGATCAATATCAGCAGGCTTCAATATGCAGGCACCAGGAAAAACAGATTTACTACACTGAATTGTATACTGAAGAGGCTAAATATTAAATCAATTTTAGCCACTTTAGCTGAGCATGGTGTAACAGCACATATTTAGCTGCATGTTGTTACAAGCCTGGTAACCACCAAAAAAAATCCAAACCTGTGTCCTATGTAACAAAGGAATTAATAAAAAAAGAGCATCAGACACCCTCCCACCACTGAAGGATAAACAGCATAAAAAATACATTTCTCATAACACAGTGGAAATGCTTGTTCTGCATGCTGAGGTCCCTTGTTATGCCAAGGCAAAAATCTTGACAAGACAACAGGTAGAAATACTGCTTTTGCCTATCACTTCAAATGCTCTCTCACTGCTCCTCACCATGAAGCAGTAGGTCATTAAACCAGTTCTGTTTCTTCTAAAGAGCACAGGAAAGAATACAGCTGATTGCAGCGGTGCTGCTATGCTTTGCCATTTGAAAGTAATCTAAAAACACATCTAACCCATTTTACAGAGAAACAGGAGGTTTCCAATTTTATTTTGAACCAGAATCTCCTCCTGATCCTCAAACCTTCCAATAGCCAAGGAAATGAGACAGGTACCTTGAAGGCAATATAAGGCCTCTGACCTTAGCAACAAATATCACAAGCAAAAAAAAACCCCAAATTTTATAAATATCCTTAAGTCCCACCGAGGAAAACTTTTTCCCTCCAGTGATTCCACTGTGATGTGACACATGAGACTGCATCAGTCACATCGTGTAATGCCATGCTGGAATAGCATGACATAACCAGTGCAACTAAGGACAACATGAAAGGTCCCCTGAACTAGAAAAAAAAAAAAGAAAGACGACACGAAGAAAAAGTGCAGTCTCTGGAAGTTCCTGTGCATTCAATGTTCCAGCTTTAACCATCATGGAAACAGACTCTCTGGGGAAGCACGTGAGGATCTATTTGCATGTAGTACTTAGTATATGCCTGCAACCTAAGACTATGTGTTATAGGTATTCAATGTCACTGTCCAAGTTAGCTACATTAAGCCTCATATACTAAAAAAAAAATATTAATGAGAGGAAAAAAAAAAAGTATCCTGAAGCTTAAAGAACCATTTTGAGGCAGCCACAAACCATTTTTGAATATCTAGACTGAATTTTATTCTTACTATCTCCAGCAAAATGAAGTCTCAGTTTTTATCTCTGTGCATATCTGACTGTGGAGATGGATTTATTAACAAATTTAATCTAACAACAATTAATTGGCATTAAATACAAAACAAAAACTTCAAGAAGAAAAAAAAGGTAGGCTTTGCTGGGGAAATCACCACATAGCCAGAGACACTGAAACCAACAAAAAACCCAGGTGACCCAAAATCAGTGTTACCCCATTCTCCCACCACAGCAACATCCAAAGCCCCCAGTCAGGCTCCAGACCCAGCTGGGCTATGACTGAAAATCCTCCATGAATGAACAGCTCTAAGAGCTCAGAGCCTACACCTGACCATGGTTTAAACACATTAACAGTCTCAATGAACCACAGGAGAATTAATATTCTTAAATTTAAACCATAAGGGCTCCACCTGGATATGTTCTACCAGGGTCCATCTTCAAGACACAGTCCCAAAAAGGTCCCCACCTGCACAGAATGTCGCTCAGAAACACCTCGCTGCATACCCAGATCCCCAAGGACGCCGCCTGGCCGCCAGTCTTTCATTAAAAGTAACGCAAATTAACACAACTTTTGGGGGTTTTCTCATTAAAATATAAGCAATCTCGCAACATCAGGAATTTTTCATTCCCGCAACTGCCCGTGCTTCGGAACAAGCAGGCAAGCAAGCAAATCCACGAGTTCATTTTTTCACACGGGGAACAGAAGCTCGGCAGCCCGTGAGTTCCGCGGCTCTGCGAGGTGCCAGACAAAACCCCGCGTGGGCTGCCGGGCTGGGCGGGCGCCCCTCTGCCCTGCACACAAGGAGAGATAAAATAATAATAATACAAATCATCACAGAGGGCAGCA
>NW_008240030.1:45445-71229 GCF_000691975.1 Corvus brachyrhynchos | reverse complement strand
GCGATGTTGCCGGCAGAGCGCTGCGGCAAGGCTTTTGGACAGAGCATGTCATGTCCCCCCTCTGCCCTGCCCCGCCCAGCCCAGCCCAGCCCACTGTCCTACATCCCGTCGCTGTGCCTTGGGATGCCCAAGACCACGGCCACACAGGTCCGGGGGATGCCGCCCGAGGGATACCGCATGGCCGTGTTGCTCGCACAGCACTATTAATGCAATATATTGTTGGTACCAAACGTGTCTTGATTAGGTGTGTATTAAAAAAAAAATAATGTAAGCGTGGTATCACCCTCTCGTTAGTGCAGATCCTTGCATTGCTGGAGCCTCGCAGGCTTAAACAAGCCAGAGCTAATCAGCCAGGCTGGATGTAAGTTCACTCCTCGCAGAGCTACTTAGGAAGCTCAAGAGCAGTTCTGGAAATTACAAGTAGCGGCCCTCCAGAAGTTTCAGCAGAAGCCGGCTTTGCTCCAACACGACTTTCTGGCCCAGCAGACTTCAAGCAGCCTTGGTCACCCTGCCTGGCCCACCCAACTTCTGTGGGGAAGCAAAAGGAGCACTAGCAAATACTACCACAGATGCAAAATAAAGGGGGGGGGCGGGGGGGGCGGGGTTTATATCGAAAGATTTGGCCCCAAACTGAAATGCACTTTTTATAGTGGGAGCGCTGTAACATGCTGTGTTCTGAGCAGAATGTTACCGTCAAAGTCAAGGCTGGCTGGAGGACACAGAAGCAGGGTAATGTTGGGGGGCTGTTGATTTCTGAAGGCAATCAGCTGGTCGTGCTTCACCACCTGCTCTGACTACAGTCCAAGGAACCAAGGGTGGCCACTGCCAACCACCCTTTGTGAGAGACCAGCGAGAAGAGAAATGGTTCCTGTTCCCTGGGAGCATATATTCCGGAGCATCATCAGCTTTCACCCTTCCTATCCTGGCACCAGCCCAGCTTTTCAAGGCATTTTCCTTATTTACTCTCTAAACTTGATAGTTAGTCCTGTATGTGACTGCTTCTGTGGCACCTCATTCCTGAGCAAAGAAAATTCAGTTCAACCTCAAATAAAATTATGGCTACAGTCTTGCCCTGCTTTTAGCTTTATCCTCAAGGCTTGATTCAGCAGAGCTTTCAGCCCAGTATTTGGTACATCTACTGGTAAATAAAATTTACATCTCATTTAGACTGTTTCTTCAGTTCTGTACTTTAAATGTCAAAGTATGTGGCCTCTGTAAAAAGTAACCTATGAACTTAGGTTGCCTGAGGTTTTGTTTAAACTGACCTGGAAAAGCAAGATGTCACAAACGCCTGGGCTGCTGTGACTCTTGGGACCTTTAGGGACAATGTGTCTTGCAGAAGGCTTCTTCGCTGTGACTCTCACTCTGGCCTGTGCTCCAAGGCCTTTTCAAGCATTTTGAGGCACTTGCTGACTGCCAGCTCCCATGGAAGATGACATTTCTGTCAATGTGTGACTCAACTGCCATTTTTTTGTACCAATATTTCTCGTGTAGACAACAGGAATGAGAAGTTAAGCCAAACTGGTTCTTTGGCAAATTCAGGTGGGTGTTTTAGTATGGTAAGAGATGGTTCATAATACATTAGTTAGAAACTCTGCTTCAGCTGTAACATTTTTATGTTTAGAAAATCTTCTTTTAAAATATGTGGCTAGAGGTAGAAAAGAAGATTAGAACAGCCTAGTCTGTGATAAAGGAAAATTTCAATTCAATGGGACTGCTGTAAAGGCCCTTATTTATTTTTCTCAGCAGTTGCATTCACTCACTTGCCCGCAGCTTTAGTTGCTGTGGAGGTTTTCTTCTGTAAATTCTTCAAAGTGATGGATTTTCCCTTTGAAAGAATGCTTGACTGTAGAGAACTACAGAAGTGTAACCTTTCTTATTTTTTTCCTATGCACATGTGATGCTTTGAGCTTTGAAAAGACGTGTGTACTGCCATCTCTTTTGTTAATTTGCATGCCAAGAGCCTAAAAATTTGCATTACTGGCTTCTTACTCCCCAATTAAAAGGCAAGGACAGTGATCTCTCACACTTCCCTCTTAAAGGTCATCTGAAATACATGTTCCTCTCTGACTCAGACTAGTGAGACATTCAGCATTTTATGAACCTAAGAAGCACAAGGCTTATTTTTATTGATTAAATGTTATGGTTGTAGCAAGAAGCACTAATGTACAAGGTGTTGCACGTATGTACCCTCCCCAATGCTTACCATTTAGACAGACAAAAGGCAAGAGAAAAAGCACAACATTTTAATCTCTGTTTTAGAAACAGAAAGCTATGGCACAGAGCTGACAAGGAGAATTTGCCAAGGTCACATCTCCCAACTCAATCAGCATCTTAACCACAAGCTATTCCCCTTCTTGCTGGTTCTTATCCTTTCGATGTATTTCAGCCTGATAGATAGGTAAAAGTAATCATGTGTAAAGTTACAGCCTTGGACTCTAAAAAGATAATTATCAAGTCCAAGTTCTCATTGGACATTAACACAGAAATAATTCTCTTATTTAAAAGTCCATACATAACCAAAGGTAACAGTCATTGTCATATAAAAGTCAATAACAAAGCACTTTAAATGCACACCTTTAGTCCAGGGATAATGTCAATCAAATCCCAGTACAATTCCTATGAAAAAGCCATTTAGTATGTTCACAGAAAGGAAAAGATTGTGGGGTAGGAGCAGCAGCCTGGGACTTGGGACTCCTGAATTTGTCAGCTTTATGTAATCTAAGCCCACCCCGGCTACTGTGGAAGCACACCAGGCTCCCACAGGATAAAATCTAAATGCCAGCCACGCACTGTAAATGTGTTAAATCAAAGATTGCCTTTTACCCCAAATTCCACAGAAGTTGTACTAAACAAGCCCTTTGTCTTAGCTGGAGCTCAGAGGTACCAAGTCCTCAGTGACTGAGTGCACACTGACCCTGGCCATGCTTTGGAGCTGTGATCTCTGCACAGACAGCAGGATCTGGCCTGGTGCATTTTAGTCACCACAGCAATACAAGGCTTCTTAAATGCTGTGGAACTCGTGATGCCATAAACCCAGTCTTTGCCATAAGCATTTAGAAACGTGAGGCTTCCTTTGCAAGGGCCTTTTTCCTGACACTGCTAAATGTCAGAGAAAGTTCAGTTCTAACACATTAAAAGATGCCTAAAAATGCTGAATATTATTCATACTCTTAGAGAACTAGTTTTTATTGCAAGTGAAAAATGTTTCGTAATTAGAGAACAAAACATTCGTGAAGAGATACATGCAATTCATCATCTGAAGAATTTAAATCATTTAGCTTCAGATAATTCAGCTTTGATCCATAGACTGTAAGAGTCAACATTTCCTAAGGTGTTTTCACAGACTTTTGACGACAATCTTGAGTTCATTTGTCTGTGTGTCTGCTGCAGGGTCTGGTAAAACATTCTGTTACAAAACTGATGGCTGCAATGGTAGGAGTGTTTAGATAGCAAAAAAACAGAGATACTAAACTACATTAGCAAAGCTTTCATTAATTTTTCAGTCTCTGTTATGTATCTTTTAGCTTTTGGCTGTAGCTAATCAATTTGAATGTTCATATAAGTTCTGACTTTAGGCAATGAATTCTTTAAAATGACTTATTTTGCATTTTTAAGATGTTATTGTGTAATGCATGTACATTAAGAGAAGTTGTTGCTTTTGGGGAGAGAATGCATCTTTAGAATCTATTTACCTCTCTGAAACCTAATATAATCTTTGAAAGATTAATTCTTGAGATAGCTAATAGGTTTCCTTTAGGACAGTCAGATGCTGTCATTCTTTATTGTATTCTTTGGCATGGGGGGGATTGGTTTTCCTTTTTAAATATGAAAGATTTCTTTGAATAATATTTAGGTTTGGAAAAAGAAATCAAGAGCTGATCAATTGAATGTGACAAGTATATAATATCCTAGAAGCTGTTTCACCCATTTACCTCTCCTGTGATCTGAAAACCATTTAGACTAAAGAGAAAGTTCAAACACTAAATTTAAATGATAGCTTTAAAAGAGAAAGGACAGCTGTTCTCTAAGAATTATGTCCCCTGTACTTGTTAAAAGGTATGTTCCTGGACCTCCTTGGTAAGAAATACGTGGATTCCTCACTCATGGCTCCTAAAGACTAAGAATTTATTTCACAGTGCCTTATATTTCAGTGTAAATATTCCAGGACAACCCTCTATCAACTGTTGTTATTGTTAGCTCACATCTCTGTCATCCCCAGAGTTGTAAGTCTGTATTTCCATGGTTAGAATGTTTATTTCTTCAAAGTAACTGGCTTCCTCCATGGCCTGTATCCATGAACAGCTGGCATCTTCCATGGTCACTCATTACTACAATGAAACACCTTTGCAAGCATTTAGTTAGTGGTGAGCTGTATTTTGGATTTGTGCTGAATGCACAATAATATGGATATTAATAGTAATATTGATAATATAGAGATGTTATTGTTATGGTTGAGCAGGGCTTGCACAGAGACAAGGCCTTCTCTGCTTTTTGTGCAGCCACGCTGGTGAGGAAGTTGGGAGTTTGGGAGGAGACACAGCCAGGACAAGTGACCCCAACTGACCAAAGGGATATTCCAGACCATATGACATCAAGCTCAGGATATAAAGTGGGGGGAAGAAGGAAGAAGGGCAATATTTGGTGTGGTGGTGTTTGTCTTCCCAAGTAGCTATTGCACATAATGGGGCCCTGCTCTCCTGGAGGTGACTGAACACCTGCCTGTCCATGGGAAGCAGTGAATTAATTCTTGTTTTGCTTTCCTTGTATGCATAGTTTTGCTTTTCCTAAGAAACTGTCTTTATCTCAACCCATGAGTTTTTACTCTTCTGATTCTCTCCCTGATCCCACTGCTGGGGAAGTGAACGAGTGGCTGTGAGGGGCTTGGCTGCCGGCTGAGGTTAAACCACAACAGTCCTTTTTCTCCTCACAGTTTTCAAGATTTGAGATCTCTGTTTTGCTTGAACAGGACACCTTGAGAGTGCTTTGGGAGAGCTACATTCAAACGAGTTCTCCAAACACATTTTCTGTGTCGTCTTTTATCTGAATGGAATGTGTCTTGCAAGTTAGTCACGTATACTGCAAAAGGCTGTAGACTGCGTACTAACATGTTTAATGAAGCTGAATACTGCCAGCATAAGCAGCAAAATTATTTTGTTTACTTAACATTTATACACACTCAAGTAAAAGCTTGTTACATTTGGTTGGCTAAGCTTGTTTTCAAAAGGGACCTAGAAGGCTGAAAAAGTTAAATAAATAAACACATGCATAACAACACAATCGTTCATATTAGCATTCTAGTTAAGTCAATGATTAATTCTCCTTTGAGGATGAAGTGGTGGTAAAACAACTGTAGCCTAATATCTAGTAGCAATATTACAGTCAACTCAAAATTCCAGATTATATCAACACATGCTTATGTAATACAGGTGAAACTTTCAGACCTGAAGTTTAAAGAGAAATCTGAATAACCATATGCTTATTTGAGTATTTAAATATAGGTTGAAACTAGCTACTCTCCACAATTGGCTTGTAGATATCTGCTCTGTCTGCAAATAAAAAGGTCCCTAGACTTGCCACTGACTTTAAATGGCTGAACTGGAAGAGCAGGATAATGTCACAGCAGCAGCAGAAAGGAGAATTTCTGAAATACATTGGCTCTTGTCAGAAATGAACTCCAATGGGAAGATGAGAGACACTACAACAGTATCTTTTTGAAAATATGACTAGCTTCTCTGTCTTGGACAATCTGGATATCTGGAATGTTGTAACTAAGCATTGAATTAAGGATGGTGGGGTTTTTCCCTGCTGATAAAGAGTTCTCCAACCTATTTGTCAGTGAAGATTGCAATAACACAAAGCATTGCCCAGCGGGGGGCTGTAAGATCAGCACTGGAGAGAAAACTGAAACCTTCTGCAGCAGGTCTGTCTTTTCATGCTGACTCAGAAGACAGGAAACTGAGCCTTTCCTCTTGGAGACAGTGAAAGATAGTATGGGACGCCTCATGTGGATCAAGAGGGTGATCACAAATGCCTGTGAAAAGCAGCTTTCCACAGATTTTAGTTAGTGGCTACAGCAAAGAGGGAATTTCTTCTTTTAGCAGGCCTGGAGAATGGGACTTCCAATATCCAAACCAAGAAGCTGAGGTGGCAGCCCTTATTTCCTCGCTCTCTGTCCTTAAATATGTGTACTCCAAGGTCTCAAAAAGGCTTACTTACAGTTCCCTTAGGCTTATTAACCTAATTATAAATTACCTTGCTCTACCCTCTTCCAATTTTCTTTCCAGGCAAAAAGAAGTTACTGAGAATTACCATGGATAATCCTATGGCTACAGAGATGGAAATAGAAGCAGCTGAGTTCATGGATGATCTAGTGGCTCCAGATAGAAGTTGGTCGGCAAATATGTTCTATGCCAGGATAAATCCCTGAGAAACCTGATCTGATCTCCTTGCTTGGAGCAAAAGTTTGAACTAGAGATCTTCTGAGGCCATTCTAACATGAATTATCAAATCATCCTATGAAAATGAGGAATCTGCTTTACAGAAACCAGTGCAGACATAAGGATAGAGAAGATGGCTCCCATTTAGAAAACAAATTATGTATTTTGAAAAGATTGTATTATGCCAGATATTTTACAGTCTGAAGTGAGATAAACCTGATAGAGGAACTTCTGTTTTCCTAATGTGAGCCTATGGAGAGAACAGTGTGAATCTTTCAGCACTGATGCAGTGCTACAAGATTCAGCTGGATATAACCAGGACCACATTTTTAATTGGGGAAGCACAGAATAGAAGATTAAAAACATTGCTAAGAAGTTTTTACATTAACTTTCTTAATATGAAGAAGATTCTTTAAAAAATGGGCATTTGCAACCTCATGTTATCTGTACATCAAAGGAAAATATATTTGCCTTGATTCTAAGATAAGTTTATATGATTATAAAGATCTTCATGAACAGGTGAGGAAAGGAAGAGAGAGGTTGTGAGTTCACATTTTTGCTTTAATATTTTCCACTTCTATAATCTCTTTTATCTAAGGATTTCAAAGCACTCTATGGACATTAATGAATTAAGCCTCACAGCAGTCCTGAGAGAAAAGGTAATGATTTAAAGATTGAAATTCAAAGAGATGAATGGATATAAATGGGAAATAGCCTTCTTAAAATATCATATACTATTCAGACCATATGGAAAATCCCCTATTTTCCTCTTTCTATCTATCCCATGTGCCTTCAAGGCAATTCACAGTACTGGAAAAATTGGTAAGAAATGTTTACAACTGTTTATATACAGACAGACTGGATGCAATGACAACAGTGGTAGCAGAAATAAACAGGGAATAGATCAGACTGAAAAAACCTGTGTTGTTTTGAATATGTAAAACTTAATTTCGGCCTGTAGAGGTAACAGGTTTTACAGAACACTTTTGTACTGAAATGGGTTTACTTTACAAATTACCACATTCATGAAGTCACTTAGCCAAGACAGTAGAGTTGACGAAATGCTCTCCTGCTCAGAATCAAACCCAGTCTCTGAACACAAAGGCCACAGCAAGGAAAGGAGTCCTGGTTGTCACTGGAATGCACAGGATACAGTACATTAAAATGCACTCACCTCCTTAATGACCAGCTGCATTCCTGTGCCTTTGCTAACCTGACAAGTTTTGTATATAAATAATTCTATTGATAGCTGGCAGAATTGATCCCAAAGGATGCAGTATCCTGTGCAATGACAAAAACAGCATCTTTCAGAAAGGAGGCGAAACCTTTGATGCACAGGGACATGAAATTTCAGGAGGTCTGTGAAGCCTTGCAACTTTTCTTCCCCTTTTATGTTTCCATTGGTCACATATACACTTTCCTCTCAAGCCCATTTGCAGTTCTCCAAGCTGTAAAAATTCATAAGCAGGACCCAAGGGGGAAGTGCCTTGTATCTTCCAAGGAGAATATGTGCTGTAATCATGTAATGAGAGATCCCTCTTGATGTACAGCTTTCATTCTATGCAAGAGTCAACAGTCATGTTAAGGGCATGTAATTTCCTAACTCAGAAGTTCTTGCTGTCCTGAGGCATAAGGAAATGAACATCTTTGCAACTGAATTTTTTTTTTTCAAATTGTTTTTTTTATTCATACTTTGAACAAAGCTAGAAGCTGAGAAGTATCTGCTTACAGAGAAAATAGGTTCACATCAATCAAGAAAACTTGCAATTACAAGTGGAAACTCATTTCACACTCTATAAAAAGCAAATAAGACCTGAGTTATAATACATGCATGTTAGCTTTTATTTACAATTATAATAATCAAGCTTCAAGATAAACATCTTTTTCTTTCCTGTAGGAGGGCATCTATCCCTCTGAAACTTCTCGGAAGTCTTAGAAAGTAAAAGGAGATGTACCAAGTCATGCCAAAACCCAGTTTTGTTCAAAGTCCTATCCCTAACAGAGCTCAGTAACCAAAGTCTTTGAGAAGATATAGGAGCAAACCAAGCACAGTTATATTTATGTACTGTGTAGTCCCAGCTTCCAGCAATTTGTGGCTCATAGCCTGAGCCAGGCAATGCCTCTTGTTCTTGTATCAGAGAGTAAGTGAATATTCCCAAGGCTTCTTCTGAAAATAAACAGCTGGGCATCACAGGGACCCAGGGATCCCACACAATTTCCTCATCTCTTTCCATTGAAATAGGTAAAACTGTGTTTGAATTCCCATAGGGTTGCAGGGAGGAGACAAAGCAAAACTCTTCTCATTGATGCCCATTGAAAGGACAGGAAGAAATGGGCCTGAGGTGAAATACAGGAAATTCTGTTTCAGCATTTTTAAAGTCTTTGTTTAGTTTTCTGGGGCGTTTTTGGTGGGTTTGTTGAGTTGGTTTTGCTTTTTTTTTTATTTTAAGGGTGATCAGATGCTGGAACAGGTTGCTGATGTGGCTGACTCTGTTTGAGCAGGGGCTAAACAGATGAACTCCAAAGATGCCTTCCACCCTCAGCTACTCAGAGTAATGCTCTACGAAATACCCTTGGACAGCAAACAGCTGTGTGTTGCAAAAGGTCCAGACTCAAAGAATTTATATTCTTTCTGGCTTGAACCAGAACTTGAAACTTCAACTTCTGCAGCCCAAGCTCTTGTATCCTGTAGGGATGACTGCTGTTAGGCCAGAAAGTCACATACACTGAGTCATTCTCCACAGCTTCACAGTTAAGACATTCCCCCAATATGTGGATAAGACAGTTACCTGGTATGTTTATCTTTAGTTGTCTTGTATGAGCAAGACAAACATCTTTGAAATAGGGGCTGTTCCAGCAAAAACTTCTCTTTTTTTTTAAACCTTTTGTGTAGTAGATGCTTGTGCACCAGCAGTTTGTCATCAACAGAACCTGAATTTTTCAGCTACAAAAGTACAAGCAAAAACTTGAACAGTTTTAATGACTGGTAATGAATATAAGATCAAAAAAACCTCTCTGGTCCTGCAGTATATAGATTATAAGCAGGCAAAAGAATACATAGAGAAGGAAAGAAATGGAAGCTTTTGAGAGGCCTACAAAATTCAAGCTCCCAAACTGGGCTTCACCACAAAAATCTTGGCTGCTGGATAACCCTGTCACCCTACAGTAGCCCACACAGATAACAACAACTAAAATGCATGTCAAAGACAGTTTTAATCAGATTTTGAAAAACAAAGGAATAAAGGAAACATGTCTGTTCCCAAGACAGATTAGCTGAATATCGAGTTTTATTCTTGTTCACTCTTGCTGCTCTCAAATCCACGTGCTACGGTCTCTCCCTTTTCTTGTAAACTGTAAAACCATCAATGGTTGCTAGTTATCACACCTTGTCCTATTTAAACAGCATATAATCAAATTTTCATTTCAGTTAACAGGAACTGTTTGTCTTTGTTTGCAACTACCTGCTCCCATGCTAATTTAATCACTTCAAGCAGTTACAGAAAATTAAAGCCCATCCTAACATTAACCAAAATTTACTGGAGTGCCAAACAAACCTAATACTGGCAGTCCTAACCTGTGACACCTGTAAATGCATAAGATATGCAGGGGGGAGGGAAGAACAGTTGCAGGTGAAGCCTAGCTGGGAGGTGTGCACTGAGCACCTCTGTGTATAAACCAGTTGTTACCACGAGTGCTGAATGAACCAGGCAAGTGGGAGCGTGAGAAAGAGCAGGAGCCGCAGCCCTCTGCAGTGCTCATCACTTTGGTGGCAGCATGTGCCTCAGGGGAACATCTTTCTGCCCTTTTACAAACTGTTAAAGCTGAAGAAGAGTAAAAACAAAACCTAAAACACCTCAAGATCCAAGGTAACCATAGCTGGATGATGTTTATTTTTGGCTTAGTTCTTCTTTACATTCAATGTCTCCTAGGCTTTTTGAAGGAAGGAATCTTTTCCTTTCTTGAAGATTGAAATAAAATTAATACCAATAAAAAGCCCCTATATTTCTTTGGTAATTTCACTTGAAACTTAACTGCTACTGCTTATGCCTCATAGGAGAAATTTCTCTATGGGAATTGCATGCAGAGACCCGGTCCTTGAACACAAAAAGAATCCATACCCTAAATCTCTGGATCAGTCCTGTAAATACAAATATGCTTGCCTTTCCTACTTCCCAACTTAATTTGTTAATTTATTTTTGTTTAATTTTATTGTTTTTCTGTCTGGGTGGGGGAGAGCAGGAGTAGAGCAAAGTATTTTATGACTATTGACCTGAGACAGTCTCCTGGAAATAATCTAACAGCAGGGAACAGCAAGTCCTTTTCAAAACCAATGAAGCAAGAAAATGCTGTTGACCAAGCTATTGTGAGAGATTTGAGGAAAAGGAGGGGGGAAAAATTATGGAAAAGAAGGAAGAGGAGGGATAAAACTGTGCCTTAGTCTCATACTTACTATTTCTTTTAAAAGAAGCCCACACATTTCCAAGGCCATCACTTTTATGGGATCTCTGTTGTAACTACCCCTTGTTCCAAAAAAATGTCATTTTTAGCAGCAGTCAGATGTCATGCTTAGGTTTATGATTGCAGGAGTTTTGCTCACAGCGTGCAGTGCTACACAGCCTTGGATTTTCCTTGATCTGTCTCTCCTCAGAACGCCCCGTGGTAGCTTGGAAAAATAAGACAGTATTTCTGTACAGTTAAAATCTGTTTATATCCTTCTTCAGGAGAGCTCCATGGATTCTCACTGTCTGAGACATGAGAATTCTGAAATCTTCACATGTTTATTTAAATGCATTTTAACTGGGCATAGCTAACAGGAGCAAACAAGCAAGCAAACAAATAAGCCATATTCCCAGTCCTAAAGAGATAAGCAGCATTGCCAGGACCATGTTCCCTGTGAAATTATGGCCTTGGCAATGCCCTGAGGGTGAGGAGGACCTTGCTCAGATATGTTTTGTTACTTCAAGATGCAACTGCCAGTCCCAGCTGGGTCAAGCACAGCAGCAAAGTTGGTCCTAGGAACACAGGTAGGACAGATATTAACAATTTGGTTTCTACAGATGCTTTTTTCTCTACAAAAACCCCTTTTGTTTTAGAATTACAATGGACTATACTGATATATTGTTGAATCTGTACCTAATGGTAGTTAAAAACATAATAAAGTACCTATATAAGCTCTCAAATAAACAACATTCACCATCTCAAAGAACTTAAGAAAGACTGTAGATAATGGTTGTGTGAGAGAAACTTCCCACTCAGGATTGGGGTTTTGTTTGTGTTTAATGATCTTTGGTTCTTTTTGCTGATCCTTCATTCTTTTTGTGCATGTGCACAGGCACATGGAATAGTTTCTCACTCAAATACAAAACCCTTGATGTTAATTCATCTTTTGAGTTAATCCATTTACACTGAAAGCCAAGAGACTGAAATTATTATTGTTGGGGCTGACAGTTGGGGCCTCCATCAGGAACCCGTGGCAGTGGATTTGACTTTCCTGATTCCCCATCATTTTCCCCACATCAGGCCCACTAATCTAAACTGTACATAAACAAAGGGAGGTTGTTGTTTGCGAGCATTAGAAAATTCAAAACTGAAGCTGTGTATGAAGTCTGGCTTTTATTGATGGTATTTGTTGGTGAAACAGAGGCTATTTTCCCACCACATCATAAAGGAGAGTGGAGTCCTGCTCTAAACTGTCAGAAATCATCTATTCTTTTTACTCAGATGTGTGTAGCCACTATTCACACAGAGGAACACATTATTTGTGAATAAGTGAGCACATATTTACATTTTTAACTATGATATCACACTTCAGGATTCCTTTTCTAAAGACAAATTCCATGCTTATTTCAAGAAGTAAAAACCAAAATAGAGGAAGCAGGTTTTAAGAACTTTATATAGTTACCTATGAAAGAAATTTCCTCCACTGTATCAAAGGCAGATGTTCTGCAGAAACACCAGCACCAATGTGCAGGAAAAAAAATCTGAACTATTTACAAAATGGTGAGGATACTTTTCCCCATGTTTAGGTATCGGATAAATAGCCAAGAAAATGTAATGAAAAAAAATAAAGACTAAACAAAAAAGCCACAAACCACCTTTTGGGATGAAAGCAAGCATGTGTAATGGAAGCCCAAGGGGTAATATATTCAGAAAGCTGTAAGTGCTGAAAATGAAGGCTTAGAATGAAGGCAGCTCTTCAGCCATAACTCTACTGTCACTAACGTAAAGCTGTAATCTTTTCTTCCTATGTTCTCATTATTATCCAAGCACTAAGTGTCAGTTAAGAAGATGTAAGAGAGCAGGAATTTTCAGTGGGGTGGAAATATTTCATCGCCTGTTTTCTTATATATAGGAATGTTACAATTTTGTCATGGCTTTTAACTAATCTTGGGTTTACTGCTGCTGTGACAACCTTTTAAGGAGGTAGAATGTGAAATGAAATGATACTGTTACACTCTAATAGACTGAAAGGACTTTTTTTTTAACCCAAAATAGCAGTTTCAATATTAACCCTGGAAGGGTTGTAGCCCACATCTGTGATGAAATTGTGAAAGAAGCAGAAGCAAATTTGCTAGCAACCAGGAAGAGATGCCCCTTCAAGCTTCTGATACCTTTTTTTTTTGTATTCTGAGGGATAGTAGGTAAAACGCAGCTGCCTGGAGTCAAAGAATTCCTTTGTTTACAGATTTTCTTATTTGTACCAGAAAGAATATGATATTTTTACCTAACTATTTTACAGAAGATAAAATAGAAGCATTGCAAAGGGAAATGATTTATGAAAAAGGTTCTCCTCATCCACCATCTGTCATTCTTTCATAATATAGCTCCTGCAAGAATAGTCTCAGAGGTGTTTGAAGCACTGTTTAAGGAATAAAATATTAATCAGAGCAAGAAGGAAAACAAAATATATCCATGAATATATCCATGAGTTAGAAGTCAATTTCAGCCTACTGTTTGTTTCACTTCATACCTGGATGTTTACAAGGTTTCAGAGTTAAGGCAGATTACGGATTTTAGTAGGATACCTGAATTTTGAACTGACCAGAGAAGAAATTTGGATTCACTGTGTTCATTGACTTCCTCTTAGAGTGAAAAGACTCTTTGGCTGCAATTCCTAGGATGTGTACATCATTTTATTCTTTTCCAAGAGGATGCATGGAAATGATAAATATGTCTATTGAGGTACTTTAAATAGCATTTGTTCACTGTTTCCATGAGACATAAACGTACCTCACCAGAAGGGGATGAAATACCTCTCCCTGTCCTAGAAGAATATAAATTTGAGTTCACACAAAATTTTGTAGCTCACAATAAACCATAAACCATGTGAACAAAATAAACCTTGTTCAAACAGGCAAAAATAGAAATTGTCTTTGGAGGTAACTTATTACCAAGTTGCTATATTCAGGGTCTTCTACCTTGTTTAGTTAGACTAACACAGGAGAATCTACTGAACTGCAGATACTAGATTTTCCATCCACTGTTTAGGAGCAGTGCACAAGAACTAATATCTCATTGACAGAAATTCTGTTTACTGAGCAAACTTCTTTAGTGCTCTTTTACGTGGCTCTTAAAGGGACAGGGGCCTCTTTCTTCTTCATCCTTCTCCCTACAACTGCAGAAATCATTAATACAGCAGAAAATCTTCAGAAAGAAGTTCTTCTGTATGGGGAGAGCTCTTTGCATAGCATGAGCTGGAGGACAAAACAACCCAGTCCTTATTTAACCACAAACATTTTCTTAAGAAATAGCCCAGATCATCATGTTCAAGTTTTCAATCCATGTATGTCATCGCTCACACAAGAAAAATTACACTACACCTCTTTGAGAGAAAGTGATTTAAAAATATCAACAGTACAGTTTCAACTATGGTAACAGCAAGACTTAACTGCTTCTTATACATTAATCAATCTTACACAGGGCTTTGGGTTGGGGCTTTTTTTTCGTTAACAGTAAAATGAAGAAGTAAAGTTTGGGACCCAAAGTATCCTCATGCCAAAGAGCTCCTGTGCTTTCTACTCTGCGGGTAACCAGGCAATAAAATCCTTTGGTCACCCACAAGGAAAGCACTTAAGGCTGCAGTCATGCATCCATGCATTTGGGTATTGTCTTCCAGTTCCTCAATTTCACACTTTGCTAGGAGCACGCTGTGACAGCAAGTTTCAATTACTCACATCTGAAACAATATTGATGAGCCTGAACTGCAGCATTTGGATCTGCACTTCTGATATGGAGACAGTATCCTTTTGAATTTTCTAGTGCTGTCTGGTTATCCTTATTTTGAGCACATCTTTCTGCATCCTAAAGAGACATATAAAGCAGGAACATGGAAACAGACACATTACCTACTACAAATCATGTAAGTGTGGTAGCTTTTCTTAGCCAAGAAAAAGCATTTCTTCCCTTAACCTTAGAAGAAATGACATGCATCCCCTGCTGCCATAAGTAATGACAGAAAGCAACGTTTTAAGATACTAAGTGGTTGCTCTGTTTATTCATACCCATGGAAATTACATGTTAGCTTGCCATGTGCACAAATGGATTCACATCCATAAATCGCAAGTAATTCAGCAAAGTTTACTGCAGTACAGTTAACTCATTTTGGGGGCTTGTCAGTTCTGCTAGCATCACCCCCATTGCCTCAGAAGAAGATGGGAATCAGTCCAAAGGACCATCCAAGGAAGCGCAGTTGTGTAGTGTATTACTACAGCAACTCCTCAGTTGATACAGCAGCAGCTAATTTGTATAGACTTCCAGCCTGGAGCCATTTCTTTGTGAATACAGGTCTGAGTTAATACAGCCTGAGATAAACTTGGTCTTATTTCAACCAGATATAGCTTAGTGACCAGGAAGTCCTAGGTCCAGGACTAGCTTTTCTGGTACTTTATGGTCAGGAAAAACAGTAACCATGGTCAGTATTTAATGGTCAGCTATTCTCTCCCATATTCCCCTTGCTTGAGGAAAACAAAGTAACATTGAAACATGTCTGCTGCTGGAGTTCACTCAACATTTCTATAATTATCCCTGCTGAGAAACTCATTTTAGAGAGGGTTGGGTTTTTTCCACAGAGAAGGAAAAACAGATTAATTCCTTGGCAACAAAATTCTAATTAATCAAAACTGTGGCTCTATTCATACTTAGCTTCTTCATTACAATAAAATATCAGATGTTTACTGCTGAAATTATAGTCTTGATGCAAAATCAGGTGGCTCTTAAGATTTAATTATAAAAATAAAAATTAGGTTTATTGACTCCACACGAGTGTTTATCTTGATCTGTGATTCACTGATTACGGAGAGAAATGATTCAACATGAGGCAGGACTTTCTGCAAACAACTGGAGAAACATGCTTATCTCCAACCCAACAGCCTATCAGTCACCCTGGCAAACCATCCCCATGAACTGGCTTTGGACCCGCTCAGCCTCATTCCAGCAATTAGGTGAAGGTAAACAAAACTTGCAAGAGCAAACTGGTCTGTGTGTAAAGGCCACTTAGGGCACTACAAGCACTGCCACCGAGGTCATGGGTGTGATTTTTGGTACACAAAACTTCCATCGCGCCTTTTCCAGTATAGAAGTAGCTTTCCATGCCAATCCCCATCCATAGTCCGGCTGCGTTTCCTTTGGGAGCACACCTCTCCTCTCTGAAGCTCACAGAATAGGGAGCTTTTTGTCTTCTCATAACTGAATGAACCTGACCCTGCTTCCACCCAAATCTGCTGCTCAGATCAGGACATGACCCTGGGTTTGATTCGTGTATTAATTGCTTGAAACTTGTCTGTCAATGCTAGTTTGTGCATACTGTAATTTCTAAAGGAAAATACTGAGCTTTACTTACCTGATAGTGTCTCTCTTTGTTCATGTGTTCAGATGAAATCCAGCTGTTGGGAAGTGAACTAAAAACCGGCAGTGGTGCGGGCTTTTCAGTTCTTCCACAGATTTGTTGAATGTGCAGGAATGGAAAACAGAGAGATGTGTCTGAAGCTTGCTTTTTCCCCCCCTCAAGATAAAAAACACTCCAGAATTTACCTTTTCTTAATGTAAAGATAGTAATTTAAATAGATTAAGAAAGCAATGGATATCTAGGCTAAATGAATAAAGAGGACATATTCTTGCTACTACAAGCTCAAGAGATGGTAAAAAGCTGAGCTCTTAACATAGTCAGTAAGCTAAACCTTCACCCTCCCAGGCCTCTGTAATTTTGATAAGTAGCACCTTCTTTCCCTCAGGAGTTTTTAGTCTAGACCATCTTCTAGAATAAAGTACCTCTCCTCCATCCCACAAAATTCATCTAGGGAAATCCTCCCTTAGTAAGACAGTTGAAATTCTTCTCTGCACAGGGACATTTGAATTTCTCTGTTCTATTTCCTTATGACAGCCTTAACAGCAGGAGAATGTTCCCAATTCTTCTGTTGAAGCCCTGTCACTTGTAGAGCATAACTGACTTTTTATTAGAACACAGAAAGACATTGCAATGGAAAAGTGAGGCCATCCACCTGCCATTCTTGCCCTACACTAAACAGCATACAGGTATTTTGTGTGAAATAATCACTGAAAGCTCCAGGAGAACATTCTCACAGATGAAGGTGCTGTGACAGATTCTAATTCTTTTTCACTCTTTGGCCCAATAAATGTTTGCTTATCTATAATGCAGAAAGTTTAAAATAACCCCAGGCATAGCCAGAGGCAGCTGTTTAGGGAGGCTGGAATGTGAAGCTGGAACAGGCTTGGCTAAGGGGAAGGGACTAAATATCTGAAGTCCACAATCAGCTGAATAGAGCAAGGATTCTAGAAAATCTGAGGCCAGCTTCCAACAAGCACCTGATTGCTGGAAAATCCATCCTTGTGTATTTTGTGGTGGTGAACACCATATCAAAATAGAGCCTTTATTTCAGCTGATGCTCCTGGGTGCTACTTTAACTCAGACAGGAAACAGCAGGAGGAAAGAGGTGTAAAACCAGCTGGTTGTTGTCCCAGCCTGGTGACAAACCACACACTGTAGAGCATCATTTCACACCACAAAGTTCTCAAAAGAGGAGCTTCCCTTCCTTAAACTAATACCGAAAAGGCACCCCTGGCTGGTGAGGATGCACATCGAGCTTCCCTCAGGATAAATGGTCCTTGAAAAAGGCGCCTGTGTGACTGTTAACAGCCCATTGTGCATCATCTCGGGAGTGCAGCCTGCCGAGTGTCTTTCCAGGCCCCTGTCATTTTAATGGACAGCTCTCCATTGTGGCTAAACACTGCATCAGTCCCTTCAGGGGGAAAAGGAACCAATGCTGTACATCACCCATACCTGACTGACAGGCCACGTTCTGGAGTACAGCCAGCAGGGAATCCGCAGTGAAAACCCCAGTTCATCATAATCGTCACTCGATGCAGAATTTCCCCATGTCAGATTATTCAGAAGGAAAAAAGGCTCTTTGTTAGAGCACCACACATTTTCCTGCATTCTCTGAGGGGGAAGAAACAAAACAGAACAAGATAACTAAGAAATGAATATTCAAATGCATTTAAGGTTCTTTTTTTTTTTTTCCTTTGAGTCTTCACAAGAAAATATCCTCAGACAATTACCATTTCTGTGAAGAACTGGCAAGGCTGCCAAGCAGAACAAACTGGATTTTGTTTTGATGGGCACACCACAATGTGTATTTGTTATCCTCTGTGCCTTCCTGGAGTATTACTGCATTGTACTTCCTCGGGCAAAAGCCTTATCTGGAATATTGTAATGTCCAGAGAGAACCCTAAGTGTATTTGTCTAGTTATTAGATTTAATTGCCAGCAGGAATATAGTGAAAAGGTAATAAATACAAATTTCCTTTAATAATAGAGGAGCGTAAGTTATCTTCTCATGCAGTTCTAGGTTAATGTATATTTGATGATGCACTTTTTTTTTCCAGTGCAAGTATCTCAAAAGAGTGAAACATGGCTTTAATATTAAAATAACTGCCACCCTTTAAAACTTGATATTAACAAAAATTTTTATTTCTCTTGATTTCTGTGATATGTTCATCAAAACCTTCATTTCAAGGCTTTGGTAAATGATATTTTACAGTCATTTTAAGAAACAAAACTTGTTAATTAATCATGACATGAAGTTAAACTTATTTTAGCAGCAAGAATTACAAATAGGTTTTGAAAAATAGCACTTGAAATATTTTGTCTATAAAGTATTATTCAGTTATTTTATAAAATGAAATCCTCAGGAGTCCATTGGTTGGGGGTCATGTATCTTTAAAAAGTCTATGAAATTTAAAGACCAAGCTAGTCATTCTTCTTGCTTGCTCTCTTGTCTTCACTCACCTCCACCAGTTCTTCTAGTTAAAAGTAAAGCTTGACTGTCATTAGAATTCAAAGCACTAAGTGTTTCATGTTAATAACACAAACCTCTGCAAAAATTCTCTGTCCTCTCATAGGTTAGAATCGTTTTCCAGCAGCCTAACAGGCTTCCAAGCAGAGTGTAAGCTCCACTGGGATTTTAGCTAGAAAAACACAGACTAGAATTTATGAGTAAAACCCTCCTGACCATCTTCTATTTGCAAGAGTGGACACATGTGTCAGCACTTGCTATGCCAGCAAGTGATACCTTGGTAGATTTATGCAGCAAGAGATTCAGTGAGAAAGTTATAATGAACCTCTGAGCATATTTAAGGAAAAGCAACTGCCAGAGATTAAGGCAAAGATAATTACTGTTGACATGTTTAATCCCTTCGTGGCAGATGAAATAATTCAGCCTGGTTGAGATGCTACATACAGAATATAGAGGAGTGTTTCAATAGAGATGGCATTTGGAACAGAAGATGGCAGGTGCAAGTAAAGTTTATTTCAGGTATTATGGGCTTTGTGGTGGATTTATTGCACTCAAGCAGCGTTCTCATAGGGGAAAAAAGAAAAAGGTTATCTGTGCAGTGCTGAACAACTCTCTCTACATGCAAAAGACATGGCAAACTAGCTAATGGAGAGAAAAGTCTGTGTTCAACTCATAACAGGATTTTGCTTTGAATTGCACATGGAAGAAGCTCGGAATCCCCTATTCCCTTTATGCCATTGTAATGCATGCCATTTCCAAGAAGCCAGGAATTTTTATTACCCATTCCACAATGTGGAATCCACAGCACAGACAAGCTAAGAGTCTGCCTTTCGTATATACTTATTACAAGGAAGACTGGATACAGGGCATATGGTGCTGAATACCTTTGGAAAAGCAGAAGGTCATTCATTAGGCAATCCTTTCAGCTGGGGAGATGGCAGAAGGAAGGAAAGAGGAATGCTGAGTCCTTGTCCAGTGTGTCCAGCCATACATCACAAACTGAGAGATAATTGCAATGCACACTTGTGTCCCAGGGTGGGTGCCTGCCATGTTCGTGTTGTAAGCAGCCTGCAAGAACACACCTCTTGTGGGTGGGAGTACCCAAGAGCAGGCTTAGAAGAGAGTCGGTGTGGAACAAATAAGCCTTCAGAAGTTAGAGCAAGAGAACCTACAGAGCAAGAAGATGAAAAGGTGGCCCAAGATAGAAAGGCAGAGCTGGACAGGAGGTTTAAGAGAGACATGTGAAGAGCAAACTCAAAGAAACAGCTTTCAAATATGATATGGTACAAAAACTCAGGAAAAGGAGAATTACAATGACATGGAGAAAAATCTTCAAATAGAAAATACTATTAATGTTCTCAAACTAAATTCGTTCCTGATGTAAATCCTCTGAAACCAGTCATTTTGCAGTAGAGGGAAATGTCTTGATGTGAGTGCAACATTATTCTGACTCAATGAGTTACGGCAAACAATTCAATATGAGAATATTGAGAATCTATTCAGTTGAACGAGGAGTGAAGTATGTCTGTGCAATATCAGTGTAGTCTGTTTTGTTAATCCCACAACACAAAGTATTCTGCTACTGACATGCCATTGAAAATTACGTGTTATTTCTCAGCTGAAAAACTGAGGGGGGAAGGAATTTGTGTAAGAATCTGTGTTTTAAACAAACATTAACTTTTGGATGTGTCTGTGCAGTAGGAATCCTCTTGAATAAGAACTTGGATGCTGTTTGTTGACAAGAACCAAATGAGATTGGGTCTTCAGAAAGATGCTTCCTAGGCTGCTTTAGGAATCCATGCTGGATTCCACTACAAATACGTGACAGAACAAATACAAAATAAATGAAGCATTTTCAGTAGCACATCACTTAGGGAAATAAGTTCTTCCAAAGGCTCCCACAAATAACAATACGATTTTTTTTTCCCATATAGAATACTTGGGTATATAAATAATTTAAAAAATGTAATCTTATACTTCAAGGACACAAAGCAAGAAGACCTTTGCTCCAATTTACCCTTTCAGGAAATAACTCTTGTGAAAGACTTGTCTGTATGTTTCTCTTTGGTAAGCAGAATTCCTCTTAATTTCTCAAAAATATTGACTCATCTAAAAGGCCATGAGTATCAACTCTTAGCAGAGATAACTCAACCCTGAAATGTTGAAACAACAAAATCTAAAGTACACTAAAATAGTTTAGATGGTATTACCTGTGAAATGTTTGACTACAAAGAGTAAAATGCATTTGAAGTACAAACATGCTCTTTACTGAGTACTCTAAACTCTTAGCTCTAGATGTTCCAGTGCTAAGAAAGTGCCCTGTGTTTGATCTCAGAAACACACGTTTCTGAGCTGTTATCTTCTTTTCCTAATAATTCATCTTAGCAGGAAAAATATACCGACAGAAGTAAAGCACTGAAACACTGTATCTCTCTTTTTCTTTGTACCATGCTATTAATATTCTTGCAGTGTAGTTTCTGGTGAATGCATTAAGTTTTAATTAGCATTCCCTGAAATTAGCATGACTGAAAAAGGCATTTGTTTGTTTAGGAATCCAGGTTTTCATAATGTTTTGGTTTTGTTTCCTTCCCAGCCTTCACCTCAGAGCTTGACCAGCTGATTTAATTTGCCTAATTTTAAAAGATAATGTAACAACTGAAAGCAAATAAACTCAAGTTAAATTGGATCAGCTCATTCAATAATATGCCTTAATATGATTTAATTTTATGCAAACTAATGAATACAGAATTAGGTAGGACTGGAGTAGAGCACTCCACAGAGCCCTGTGGAGCAGGCACTGCCACCTCCTGACCCGGTGCCGTGCCCTGCACTGAGCGCTGCTGCTCCCACACCCAGATTTGGGGCTGCCAATTATTCCTGCCCCATCACTTTTCCCTGCCACCACACCAGTCCCCAGGCTGGCACGTAGCAGCAGTGATTCCTTTGGGTGCCTGCATGCAGCTAAGGCTGTGTCTGCCTGCTGTGGAGCTGACCTTACTGACCACCCAGGATATGCAGTTGCCCAGAGAAGCTGTGGATGTCCCATCCATGGAAAGGCTCCAGGCCAAGTTGGATGGGGCATTGAGCAAACTGGAAAATGTCCCTGCCCACGGCAGGAGGGTGGAACTGGATGAGCTTTAAGGTCCCTTCCAAACCAAACCATTTTAGGATTCTGTGAAACACACTGCTGCCTGTGGCGATATCGTCTGACAAAAATCCATGAGATCGCTTTTAGACATTGTTTTTTCAGTCTGCCACGTGCCCTGCCCACGGCAGGAGGGGGGAACTGGATGAGCTTTAAGGTCCCTTCCAAACCAAACCATTTTAGGATTCTGTGAAACACACTGCTGCCTGTGGCGATATCGTCTGACAAAAATCCATGAGATCGCTTTTAGACATTGTTTTTTCAGTCTGCCACGTGCCATTTGTTTGCCATCATTTCCCTGTTTAATCTTTAAAAGGTTTGGGTTTTGTTGTTTTGTTTTGTTTTGTTTTTTAAATCATTTAAAAGCCACTTGGTGCTGCTATACCCTGTACAGAATTACAGATGTCATTTTGCTGGGTAAATAACATGACGGGAGCAGAGCCCGCCAGCACATCTCCGTGAGGAGCGGCAGTCTGTCTTGCAGACAGAGAGGAGTAAAAGAAGTGTGACCTCTAGTGAACCCAAGTGCTTATGCCACTCCTGCAAGAGGCACAGCCTGAAGTTATCTGCATGCTCTGCAAAACTTTATTCATAGCTCAGAAATGAAGATATGTTTTTGTTACATCACAGCCCAGAATGAAGACAAGGACACGAAAAGGACAAATGTTATAATCCAGATTTCTTCACAATTTTGAAGTGACTGCAGAGATTAACATTACAGCAGCATCTGAATAAGAAAAACCTATGGTT
Source organism: Corvus brachyrhynchos (assembly GCF_000691975.1). Taxonomy (NCBI): domain Eukaryota; kingdom Metazoa; phylum Chordata; class Aves; order Passeriformes; family Corvidae; genus Corvus; species Corvus brachyrhynchos. Next base: position 48,584 of record NW_008240030.1, on the reverse strand, counting down.
TCTGACAACTACCTTGTACTCCTGCAACTACTCTGCCTTCTTTTCATTTTTATTGATGGCAATAATTTCATTATTTATACTCAAAATATATCAAATATTTAACCCAATCTACTGCAAGATTTCTGAGGTATTTAGAGGTCTGCTTATATCAGGAACTTGTTGGCTGGAAGTACATACCCCCAGAAGGCTGCAGTTTCTCCTTGAAACCCATCAGACATTAAAATTAAGGTACAATGAAAGGTATCAATTGCCCTTTAAAATTCCCTTGAATAAAAGAAACATTACCAGAAAACACGACACTTGAAAGAGACATATGCAATAAACTGCATCACTTGCCAGCATTCCCACAAGCAGTGTTTCAACAGTGGAACTGGATGCCGAACTCAACTTGCCTGCAAATCTCCCGCTGGCAGCTATGATGTTGTTCAAATTCACAATTCCAGCCCTAGAAAGAGTAATCACAAAGTAGTTCCTTAAGGAAAGCAGCCTAAAATAGTCTGAGCACTCAGACAGCAGGGCATAAAGCTACAGAAAGTTCAGTTTTCTGAGGGCTGAATCACAGAATCTTTTCAATTCACATGCTATACTATCAGCGATTTTGTTTTATTTCTTTTTAAACTGGAACTTTACAACAGATTATTCTCAGAAATGTAATCACTAAAGCCCCTTACTCAGGACCACATCCAGAGAGCTTTTGAGTAACCCCAAGGATGGAGATTTCCACCTGGGCATTTTGTAAGTGGTCTTATACATGGAATTACCATGTATGAATGACTCCAGTAAAATTCAGTATGTGTGTTGTCTTTATGTGAGCCATTAATTATGATTCCTCTTGACAGAAGTGCGGCACCACATCCAGGAAGCACACGAGCACAAGATGCTGAACTCTGCTGCCTTGTGATCACACTGAAACAAATCCATTATTGACAACACATGTTCATACAAGAAATACAACTTGAGCAGTGCATGCAGAGCAAACCAGATTAGTGCTTTCTTAGTGCTTTGCTAAAGCTGTTTCTGGAAGAGGAAAATATCTATAGGCAGATGAGGAGGGATGCTTAACTAGAATACAGGCACTGGAAGCACTTTGTTTCACAAATTCTTTGCTAATTTACCACTTTATCAGTGATTTGATTTGACCAAACCACTAGGATATGTCACACATTCTCTTTAATCCACATGATGATGCTTCAAGTAACTCTTTAGCTGAACCAGCATAGATAAAATCACCTATCACTCTCCAACTCTGATTTCTGGCATCAGGTGGTGTCTTGATTCAGCATGATACTTGAAAACAGCAAACATCCCCCACAAGGATCATCACACAAAAGGCTTCAAGGTTATACATTAAAGGACCCATCATTAACTTGCTGCTGGTGCCTTCATTTGCCATGTCAGGGACACAAAATTTTTAATCCTTGCTCTTTTTTCTTTAAGAGGTAGCTGGCAGAGAACATAATTGCAGTTTCTTATGCAAGTCAAGCAAGAGCAGAGGGAAATACGAACAGTTTGAATTGATGGCTGCAAGTGAGAATGCCCTTTACTGCTCCACATAATTCCATAATCTCAGAAAGGCAAAGGCACTAGCATGGTAAGGAGCGTGGTAACAGAGGAACAAAAGTTATTAACGGAATAATTATTTTAATAGCTGTAATAAGCTTGGAGATTCTTTTAACCTTTACTTTAAAATGTCTGATAGTGTCATAATGGGCAGCTTGTAAGGCTAACTTGGAGACCAGGAAAGAGGTCCCCTGAACAAAGGTCACAAGAGTGTGCTGTTTGAACAGAGATAATGGCTTCTTGATTAGGTGATAAAGGTAGTTTTCAAAGCTCAACACAAATCAAATAAATATTCAAATGATAGCTTGAATGTAAAAGCCTGATTTTTTTTCCCTGGTTTGATTTTTGAAACACGTGAGTGCTCCTCATTTAATAAGCCCAAATTCCATGTGCATTCCATGCGGCCATCCCTGGGGTTGTGGGGGTAAAGAAAAAACACACTTTTTTTTTTTTAGTATTTGTAATTGTACTTGTTGTGAGTCACACACGAGCTCTGGGTTACAACAATCACACCTTCTAGTGCACCGTTTACAGACAGAATCCAATACACAGTAATTGTATCAAAACACAAACAAGGAAAAAGAGCAAATCTCCACCCAAATCCCACTTTTTAAGGTGTGGCACATAGGTATTGCAAGAGAATAACCGTTGGCTGCTACATGGCTGGTGGCACCAAGGAGTGAAGGTCACTTTGGGGTCAATTTTTTTCATTTGAGTTTACGAGCTTTCAGACTTCTCTTTCAGAAAAATGACACAGTTACATTAAAAGGTTTGGTAATCCTGGCTCTCGTATAAACACCATCTGAGGAGAGGTGGGTTTAAATCCCAGACTCCTGCCTGCAGAACAAAAGTATTGTAACCTCTGTGATAAGTTCAGGGGCGACCTTATCACTCCCTACAACTCCCTGACAGGAGGGTGCAGCCAGGTGGGGGTCGGGCTCTGCACCCAGGGAACAAGGGACAGGGCAAGATGTCATAAACTGCGGCCAGGGTTTTTTGGTTGGACATTAGGAGGAATTTCTTCACAGGAAGGGTGATCAGACGTTGGAATGGGCTGCTCAGAGAGATGGTGGAGCCACTTCCTGTCCCTGAAGATGTTTAAGGAAAGACTGGATGCGGCACTCACTGCCGCAGTCGGGTTGACAAGGTGGTGTTTGGTCATAGGTTGGACTCGCTGATCTCAGAGGTCTTTTCCAACATAGTTGATTCTGTGATTCTGCAATAAGCGGCACCAGACGGCTGGGACCCTGATCTGGGGGACACTAACAACCCTCGGCCAGGGGCGATCGAAGCGCTCCCACCCAGCTGCGAGCCCCTCACTGGCTCAGCAATCACCTTTTATCCCCTCTTTTTGCCGAGCGAGGAGCGGGGGAGTCGCCGGTGTCTGGCCCCGGCTCTGGGGCTCAGCCTAGAGCTCCCGTCCCGGGGCCCGGACACGGAGTGCGGCGCGTCTTAAACGCCAAGTGCGGTGTGTTTTAAATGCAAAGTGCGGTGTGTTTCGAGCACAATTTGCGGTGTTTCGAGCACAGGGCGCGGTGAGTTCCGAGGGGCGCGGCGGCCGCGGGGCCCCGCGAAGGGG
>NW_008240030.1:38435-44668 GCF_000691975.1 Corvus brachyrhynchos | reverse complement strand
TCCGGTGGGCGAGAGCAGCCGAGCCCTGGGGCTGCCGCCTCCCGCGGGGCGGTGACAGCCCCGCTGGCCGCGCTCAGCCCCCCTGCGGGTGAAACCGCTTCGATGGGAACGATCGCGCGTAGAAACCGCGGGATGGCAGAAACCGAGCGCGTATTGCCTTCACTCTAATTTCTGTCCTTGACAAAAGTTCCTGAAACTTCATCCTCACGACCTTTATCCACCGAGTCCGTAAAGAACACTTCTTCTTCTTGCCTCCCCTTTCCTCTTTGTTTTTTCCATAATAGAAGGTGTGTGGAGGAGCAGGTATAATGATGTTTAAAGCGTGTTCGTCTCAGGCATTCTGTGGCGCTGTGACAGGGAAGTTGCGATTGGAAGAGGGTCCCGCGGAGGTGGGGCGGTGTTGGCCCGAGCCCGCTTCCCTCACAATTCCAGGCTCGTAAGCCTGCCTGGAGCCCCCGGCACCTCGGTGGAAGGGGCTCCAGGACCACCACAGACCCCAAACCCATTTCTTGGAGGGCTCCGCGGGGCTGACCGCGCATGCGCGGATACACGGCGCGAAAAGTAAAAGGGGGAATAGAGGGAAACTACAAGGAACTGGATCGGTCCCGAGCTCCTGTCGGCCCCCGATCCAGACCGCCCGGGCATCCCTCTCCTTCACTTTCCCGTCTTTGGCCTCTCCTCTCTTGTTCTATCTCGGCAAGCCCCGCGATCACATTCCACCCCTTACTCCGCTCCGAAGTTGGTTGCGAGAGTTGGGAGCTTGTTAAAGTTCACTGTAAAAGAGCTTGTTAGCCAACACTTCTGTGACTACTATATACTGGGCTGGTCGCCGGAGTTAAGGCGATTATATGATAAAGGATAAGAGTTCCCTGACATGTGGGCTGGTGTCTCTTTAGCCCAACAAGAATTTATAAGGGGCATCACACCTGCTCCCGGGTCATGACAGGTTTCAGCCATTATTTATAGCTCTCCACTATGCATTAACATATGTTCTGATTGTACTTTCCTCAGAGGAAAGAAAAGGAAAATTACCCGAGGAATAAATGCCACGGGCCCTGAGCCTTAAGCTACAGGCACAGAAATGGTTTCAGGGAAGGGGCTCATAGGTTCAGAGTAGGACCGGAACCCTTGACTCAGAGCTACCCAAAAAATGCAATGGATCTCTTATCTCCCTTTGACTGTTATTGATAAATGGATCATGGTGCACCTGGTTTTTAATATCACTGTCGTTCTGGTTTTTAATATCACTGTTGTTCTTTTTCTTGGTGTGTAGGAAAATGAGCACTCTGAGCCATGCCAAAATGTACTGAAAACCCCTTTGAAACAAGCAGCTACCTCACAGTTGGTACTGACAGAGAGACAGCCTGACTGTCAGCCTCTAACCACACCCCCAAAACCTAAGGAAACCCCTCCAGCAGATCCATGGACACCTACTTCCAACCTGAAAATGCTGATTAGTGCAGCCAGTCCTGAGATTAGGAACAGAGAACAGGGAAGGCAACTGTCAGACAGTTCAAGTGTGGTCCTACAGACAAAACACTGTTTGCAGGTATGTGGTAAAGTTGGCTGTATTTATTTCTTTTTTTTTTAAGTTAGCTGAAGGCTGTTTATTCAGTATAAAAAATTATACATTGACATAACAGATTTTTTTTTAAAGTTTTGGTTTTGGAACATTTACCAAATGTAAGTAAGGATATTGACTAGCTACATGGAACAGGTAATGTTCTGGTTTTGTTTCAGAGCTGCTGAGGACAAAGGGAGAACACTGGCCCTTTGACAGTGCTCACTACAAAGCTGTTAAATATCTGTGTTTACATATTGTCAAAAATCTCACATTCTCTTTTCGTTATTTCCATGTAGGAGCACATATTGGGGGATGAAAACGAAAAGTCTCAGCCAAGCCGCAAAGAGAAAAGTCTCGGATTACTGTGTCATAAATTCTTAGCTCGATATCCTGATTACCCCAGCCCTTCACAGAAAAGTTACATTTGCCTTGATGAAGTCACTGAAGAGCTACGTAAGTTGGTGTTCATCCTATTAAATATTTCTTCATGCAAATTTGCCAATAACCTGCCATTTTTATTACTACATTTTTGCTTCCTACAATTTTGGATGCTTACTCTGTTCTCTCAAACTTATTTAAACCCAGTTTTAAACTCCTCATGCCTAGAGCAGTTCTTTTAAGATGCTGATATTTCCTCAGTCAACTGAACTGAGAAACTCTGAATGTTGTTCCATATTAAACATCTAAATTATTGCTGATATCACAAATAACCAGTTGTAGTTTTTTGGGCTCAGAGATGAGGACTAAGATTAGTGATTAGATTTCTGCAGCAGGAACTAGCATTTCTCAAACTGAGCCCACAGCTTCCTGTCCGATCATGACATCAAAGCAAGAAACTGGTTTCTGTTCTTGATGATAACTTAACTTTCTAATTTTATATCACTACTTTTATATTGCACCAATGATTTCTGCAGAGTCTGTGTTTCTAACATCAAGCTGAACCTTTTTTAAATCAAAAGGCTATGGAATTACAGTATTCTACAGCTTATATACTATTAATAGTATATAATAGTCATAAAAATTTTAAATCGGTATGATTTACATTTTTTTATACTCTGTACAAAAGGACATCTCTTCTAGAAAACGTCTGGTCAAAACCAAGAGTTTATTAGACTAATGAGACAAGTGTGCTAATAAAATAACATATAAAAAGAAGTTATAAAACAGTTTCCTATCATGAATTTTCAAGGTTATTTAAGGACATAGTCTAAAATCAGTGCAGTGAATAATTAAAAATGCTCTGTTTTTTCTAAAGCTGGATCGAAACCCATGTAATGGCTCTTCTGGCAACAGTAAGTTTTATTTCTCGAGGAATGTTGAAAGCCAAGTATAACTCTGAAACATCAAGTCCTTCCATAAATGAATTGTTTTCCTTGCTGGCAAGACCTGTGGGGGCTATTTTCAGAAATTTTTGTACAGGGAATTGGCAAAAATGGTTTAGAAGTATATGAAGAGGGAGGACAGGAATCTGTACTGCAGGTAATGCATGGGTGAACATATTTTATGTAGCAGAGATGTCAGGTTCATCTTTTCCTCTGCAGACGTGGAGCGCAGGCGCATCTATGACATTGTGAACGTGCTGGAGAGCCTGCACATGGTGAGCCGCCTGGCCAGGAACAGATACGTCTGGCACGGACGCCACAACCTCCCCCAGACCCTGCAGGCCCTGAAAAAAGTGGGAGAAGAGAACAAATACATACAGCAAATCCAGATGATCAAGAAAAGAGAGTATGAGCATGAATTCGATCCTGACAGGGAAAGAAATGAAGAAATGGCAAGTTCTCTTGGCTCAAGTGAGCAGTCAGAAATGTCTTTTGTCGAGCTCCCAGGAGTGGAATTTCGTGCTGGTAATAATTCTCTATAATGCCAAGAATAATGTGTTCTTATAATGATCAATTTCCATGAACTTGGAAAAAACATTTATTTGCCTTCTTTTTTTTTTTTTTTCTGAGATGGTACTGCCCCAAAGGCACCACAACTGTTTGTGGTGAGAAAAAGTTCTCTGCACTTTCTCACTTATCTTGTTCATTCAGTTCTTGTAACTTGTTTCTACATCAGGCAAAACTATCAAATACACCAACGTATAATCCAATTGCCATTACCACTGAATTATTATAGAAACCAGAAGTTACTATTGAATCTTATAGAAACCTGAAACATAAATTACTGATTTTGTTTTATAAATTTAGCTTTGATTCATGGAAGAAATTTTAATTACGGGTTAAGCACCTTAAGAGTACGAGTTGTCAGACAATAGGAAATGTGTATGTGGGATACATCACCTTTTCTTCTTTGTAGTTGGAGTTGGTATCCACCCAATCATCTGTTTCTTGTCATGTAGAAACATGATTCTGGAGTCAACATTGGCCCTGCCTAGTCTCTGTGTTGTTCTTACAATTATTATTACTGACAAATTTCTTCAGTGTTTTATGTTTGTAGCTGGTGTGTCACTGAATACTTTAATCCTTTCTCCTGTCTGCTGCAGCATCAGTGAATGGCAGGAAATACAAGTCCTTACGTGTGATGAGTCAGAAATTTGTGATGCTGTTTCTTGTATCAACACCTCAAATAGTGAGCCTTGAAGTTGCTGCTAAAATCTTGATTGGAGAAGATCAGTTAGAAGACTTAGATAAAAGCAAGTTTAAAAGTAAGTACAACAGCAAGTGTAAGCTAAATGAATTATCCCAGTACTACTTCATATAATGAAAAATACTGTCTTATTTTTCCTGCTGCAAATATTTATTTGAGCCTCCAAAAACCCACTAAACACCTTCTGTGGTTTATAATTTGTGTACATAAATGGTGTACATAATGCCCACTTGAGAGGAGAAGTCCATTAAATCCTCCCTCCTGAAGTAATGTCACAAGGCTCCATACTGGTAACAATTGCTCTTTCCTTAAGCAGCCTGTCAAAGTTTTCAGCATCATTTCACCAAAGATGCCCCAGAATCATGCAAAATCTGTGTTCTGGCCACATAACTAACATGGTAGAAATCTAAAGAAATTCTGTAAAAGTCCTGTGACCAACTTGCATGTCAGAGGAAATGAAACCCTGCGCTCTAACTGCCAATTATTTCTTCATTCTTTTACCCTTCTCTCAGTTCCCTGCACGCTTCCTCCCCTTCCTCTCCATTCAAATGAAATGGTATTTCTAGGTCTAGGTCAGTACACATATAATAATTTAAAATGTGCTGCTTTTGAGGGATAGTTGCAGGTTTCATTGAAAATTAGTCTGTTCCTTGGTTCTCAGACTCCTTTGCTTGTTTGGGTTTTTCTTTGGGTTTTTGTTGCTATTTTTTTTGTGTGTGTGTGTGTGTGGAATTGTATCTATGCAAATACTGATCCTTGCTGGTTTCAGTTCATTATTTCCTTTCCACTGCCTCACAGCACCACAAGAGAGGGTGGATGGCTACTCAGTAGGGGTGTTTTGCTTGCTTTTGTTCTTCCATAAGAAGAGCCCATCTCACACTAAAAGCATTTTCAGGGCATTCCATGTATCTGCGTATTTCAGGTATCAATCCCATATTTTACCACGTTCTTGGTTATGAAGCACAGTCCCAAATTCCATGACTTGCTAGACTGTGTATTTTCAGCATCAGTTTTGGCCTAAACACGTTCACTTTGCTCTAGAACTCACCTGTAAATTGACTTCTGCCTAAAACTTTTCCCTAACAGCTCAACCCAGAGACAGGGAAGACATGCAGAATGATTATCCTGTTGGATTTTAGTGTCTCTCTTCCCTCCAGTTCCCACGTTTGCCATTGCATGTGTGTACCTGCCTTTTAGTCTACTTATTTTTACTACAGGATTTGTATAGGTTTGATCATTGCACAGAAACTGACTTGTTTTGAAAACGTTCTTTTTTCGGTATTTAGCTTAACAAACTTTGCAGTGTCTTCTAGATCTGTATCTATGTTGCTCTATTTTACATGTAAACTTTGTATCACAATGTTATTTCATTGTATAAATACCAGTTCCACAAAATTGTTCTTATAATTTTCTTTAAAGCTGTTTCCTTTCAGCTGCTTAAAGGGTGTTACATTTCTTTATCTGATACATACTAACTTGTTAATTGTAACTGCTATACCTTTTTTTTAAAAAAATTTCAGCTAAAATTAGAAGACTTTATGACATAGCAAATGTTCTCAGCAGCCTCAAGCTTATCAAAAAAGTTCATGTTACGGAGGAGAGAGGTAGAAAACCAGCATTTAAGTGGACAGGTCCTGAGGTCTTGCCAAATACTCAGGGTAGGTGTATGTCATTTCCTCTTGTTCTGCTGATGATATTGGTCGTTTCTTTGTTTTCTCTACTAGAATTTTTTGACCAAAAGACAGAATAAGCAGAAAATCTTTTACTAGTCGCATCACTGTCCTTAACAGCACAGCAGCCAGTATCTAATTGCACACAGTGAATGTTCACATATTGAGATTCTTGAATTTCCATGTTTGCTGCTGCTGCTGATACTTCAAGAATTATAAGCCAGGCTCAAATAATTGCTTTTAATTACCGAATCGGCATATGGTATGTATTTTCTTTTTTTTTCTCTTTTTCAGATACGAAACTTGAAGCAACTTCTACAACCTGTTCCCCACCTATTTCAGAATCCATCCCTTCCAAAGAGCAGTGCTCAAAAGCCCTTTTTCCTTCAAAAGGAAAGCAAAACTTCACT
>NW_008240030.1:35865-38350 GCF_000691975.1 Corvus brachyrhynchos | reverse complement strand
GCATTCATCTCTAATAAAATTAGTTAAGAGTATAGAAAACGACAGAAGGAAGATCCAGTCTGCTCCAACCAGCCCAGTTAAAATAAGTGCCAGTATGTATCTTTTTATAATTTTTCTTTTATAACTTCTTTGCCTTTGTTTTTAAGTCAGAAGAAAACAAAGTCTTGCATTAAATATTTGGGCTTGCCTTCTTCTCACAAGACATGCAGATGTGTGGTGGTGCCTCCTTTCAAAAAATAAATCTTTAGAACTGTCAGAAATATAGAAATGTCTACAAACCTTCTGTTAGGGTAGAATCACTGAATCTCTGAATATTGGATCTTCTCTGAACTTGCTTTGTTGTAGAAACTCTGCTTTGGAACATACTATCTAAGCAGTTCTATATTCCAAAAAATGGCCAGAAAATTATCTGTCAATGTTCATGTTCTTGCTAGGGATTCTCTTTGGGGCCTTTAAAATTTGTTTGATGTAAGCTGTCATCCAGTTGATCAAATCAAATCTGGGCTGAGTTTGAGGATAAGTTGTCTCATTAAATGTGTATGTTACATTACATAACGCAGTCTCCTCCAATTAACTTTGAATTTTAACTTCTGAATTTGATGTACTAACAGTTTGGATTTGTTTTTCTCCTCCAACCAGGTACTTATCAAAGTTTACCAGTTTTCCCCAATACAGTAGCTCAGTTTCCAGCAATCACTAAACATCAGCTGGAAGGACAATCCAAGTAAGTTTGCACAAGTTTAAAGGTGAGAAGCTTTATGATGTCACTGGCCTTTAAGTTAATGTTAAGCTCAGTTCGAGTGGGGCAATAGCCTGCAAAAACCACTAATCCCTTTTTTTCATTTATTTTCTTTTTATCGGATTGAGAAGTACAAGTTCATGTTAACTCTTTGTATTACAGTAGATAATTTGTCAGGGCATTCATTAAAAATTAACATTAAAATACATTTGGGCTTTTTTTGTTTGTTTTTTTGCTTAAGGACAGCAGAAGAGGTGCAAATGAAATGTGCCCTGTCCTCGCCTGAGGCTGTCCCCAAGCCTGAACCCTCTCAGCAGCCAGCTCTGAGCCAGCCCCTCGGGGTGTGCCCTTCGAGCCACAGCTCAGTGTCACCAGTCATCCTACCTCATCCTCAGTCTGGGGTTTCATATGCAATATATCTGCACCCTTCCCAAGCCCACACTGTGACAACCTACAGCCCAGGCTTCATGTTGCAGCCTCTGCCATGTGCTAACGTAACTGGAATTAAGAGTAATAATTCCAAAGTATTAAATAAAATAACCTCTGAGGAAGGGGACGCCCAGAGAGGTGTGGAGGAGCCAACAAAGTCCTTGGCAGCTGAAGAAAGACCCGATACGAAATCAGAAACTTCATCTCGGCGGTGCCTTAAAAGATCACAAGCATCACCAGAGAATAATTTAATTAAAAGGTGTAAAAGTGATGAGGAAAGCCTTGATACTTCTTCGGTAAGTTAAATTAGCTTTAAAATGCCATTTTATAGCTCAGTGATGTTGCCACCTACTCATTTTCAAAGTGATGTAGGAGCCTGCCGCTGAGTGTGGGCGTTTTAAATAACATCAGGCTTGAAGAGATGGTGTTCATTTGCTGTGCTTGCTGATGCTTGAGGGGCTGGGGTTTGTATCTAAAAAGACAAAGTGTACAGGTGTCGTGAAAATAAAACAACTCCCAAAACACTATGTCAAAACGTACCTATTTATGTATGATTCTGGAGTAGGTCAGGTTGAGAGCGAGGTTGGAAGGAGGTGATCTTTAAGGTCCCTTGAATTCTAGGATTCTATAAACTTGCTGCCATCCATTCTTGGCTTTAGAGGTGTAGGAGGGAAAGTGGACATATAAAATTCACTGGACAGGGAACGTCCCAAAATCCTGATACCCTCTAAATATTTCCACCCAGTTGTTGTAGGCATAATAGAAGAGCACATGAAGAGAATAAAAGGTTCAGATAATGTATATGGAGAGACTGGGGCTGGATTGCTTTCTACTCCTCTGCTGCTGATTGTTTAGCATCTCTGTAAATTATAAATCTGCTGCAAATTTGGCTTGCCAAAACAGTCATCATATGCTATGGGTGTGTTATGACAGCACATGCTATCAAACATCCTAGCTGGGAAGGAACAAGAGGTGATAGCATGGACCTGGCTATCTCAGTGACCAGAAATTTTTATAGCACAAACTTGGGAATGAGGAAAGGGCTGTAACTGACAATGTTAAGCCTTACCACATCTGCCTTTCTTTCTGTATGTACTTTTTTCAAAGGGAGAATCCACTAAGAATGAGAAACCACCTTCCAACAGCTCACAAACTAATCACGGATTGGACAATGTCCAGGAAGAGAGACAGAATGAAACCAAAACAGTAGATCAAAACATGGCAAGTTGCTGTGACCAATGTATAAAAGAAAATATTCCAGAAGATGAAGATAAAATCAAAACAAAACAAGACATACCTGTGACATTTGCCATTCCT
>NW_008240030.1:23314-35750 GCF_000691975.1 Corvus brachyrhynchos | reverse complement strand
CTACTTGGAGTCTTTGCAAAAGAAACAAAACTTCAACAAACTGCAGCTGCACAGGTTGTCTTTGGTTGGATTCTTTTTAGTGTGCTTTTAAAACCTTATTTTGTAGAAATGTAGGATTTCTGTTTCTAAGAGGACATAAAGAGGCTTTCAGGTTTCCATTGGAATGAAGGTCACAGTAAGGAGCTGAGGGCAATGTTGAGATCCCTTACCTCCCCAGTCCTTTGTTTGCATATACTGACTGTCAAATGCTTTGAAACAGGATCACACAAAACTCTTCATCAGTAAAATTCAGTATTCCGCAGTTAAGACTGATTGCTGTGGAGAACCTGGATAAAGAACAGTTGTGATGACAAAAACAGAATGTGTAAATGCAAAAGTTTTGTCTTCCAATATTTGTTTTATGAAAAACAATCCAAGAATTATGTGATGTGATGATTACTGGGTCCAGGATGTTTCTTCTGGAAAAAAAATATTCAGTATCAGGATTTCTTTTCCATCTAGTCAAATTGCACTGTGTTAATCCCAGGTGGATTTCCAGTTCCCCACCAAGAATATCAGCTGGAAATGGAGCCGGCTGACTTCTGTGTGGTTTTACTTGAAAGAGCATGTCGTTGAGTCTGTTGTGTCTCGTTTCAGACAGAAAGTAGTACAGGCATGGGATATGGGATCCTGGAGACATGGAGGATAAAGAATAAGGCAAGGGGGGTTGCAGCTTTGGAGAAAACATTTGGGGTTTGTTTATTACATGTTTGGGCTAAAGGTGTGCTGTCTCTTTCTTTCTCAGACTTTTTTTCCGTCTGGTTATCTTATTCCTCTGACTCACTGCACCCATGGCAACAAGGCAGAGTGTTCCAATAAAGAGAAGGCTGGCGTGTGCTCACTGCAGCACACAGCCTACAGCTCTCCCATCACTGGTCAGTGTCCAGGGCAACGGGCACGGGGCGGGGCTGGCTCAAGGGGCCAGGGCCAGTTCGTCTTAATCCCCGTCAACATTTGGTGTTTCTGTTTCAGGTGTCATTCCAATGCCAGCCTCAGAACTGAAAACAGTCAATATTCCTGCTTTTCATATAACACCCTTGAACATAATGCTGTCACCAAATTCTATAGCTGCTGCACCTGTACTGAGCAACTCCTGCCTCAATTCGAGCAGTACCAGTTCTGCCCCAAATCCAAGCTCTTCAGCTCTGAACTTTATGCTGCAACACATAGGACTAATACCTGCTGGTGTGCAAGTTCCTGCAAATCCTGTTCTTCAGCACGTGCCAGTCTCTTCCCAATCAGAAAATATCAGCCATAGCTCAGGAAGCACAAATGTGCAAGAAGGGAAGGTGAGTTGAAATATATTGCAACTCGACCATGGTGGGTTGAGTGGGAAGTACAATGCAGTAGTTCCCTTACAGCAGGTAAAATTTATAAGTAAACATTTCTTTTTGATCTTTAGAAATCAGCACTGCCCAAAAAGAGCTAGCAGTGAAGGCCAGCCTAAGTACAGTAGAAATGAGAGGTTAGCAAGGAAGATAAGTGACTTATTTGTGGTGGAAGTGGAGCCAGCTGGAAGATGACAAGATGTGAAGAGACAACTGTTGTAGAGGGAGGATTTTACATAGATCTGAGACTGTGCTTATTAACAAATTGTCCATTTGTTACTTTATCTTTCCTTCTTGTTACTTCTTGTTACTTCCCTAATCTACTCTCAAATTCTTGTGTTTAATAATAGCTTTTCTTTCAATAGGATAGGATTGTACAGGATTTTAAATACTTTTTTCCCCACTGGAAGTTTATCTTTTATGTAATACCTTATTGCCTAATACCTGTTTGTATTAAAAAAGAAGGGGATTAGAGAAACCATATTTTTATGTATTTATATATATATATAAATCAAGGAATGCAGGTATATCCTTCTCAGTAAAAAGTTACGTTTTTAAATTTCAGGGGGAAAAAAAAAGTTTGCTAACATCCTGCAGAAACTTAGAAGTAGAATTTACTTTTTATTCCCCCATAAATGAAAGTAACTTTCTCTTTTCTCTTTAGCCTTCTGCTCCAAAGGAACCTCAGGAGCCTCAGGCAGTTACAGAAAACTTCTTCCGCACACCAGGAGGGCCAAACACAGAACCCTCACTCTCTGCAAACTCAGATGGTACCCAGAGAATTTCTCAAGGAACTCTACATATTCCTCAACGAAAACTTGAAGTTTCAGAAGACTAATTTTGAGATAGGGAATTGCTGACTGTGTTAGCAGGCAAAATTACTGCTAACACACTGCACACGTCTGGCATTGTATGATGGACAATGGTTTGGACATGTATTGCCAAGACCTCAATGCTGGAATAGCCTTAATTAATGCTTTAGAAAATAAAACTGACTCTTAAGGAGAAAGTTAATGCCTAATAATTTTTCCAAAAGGCTTACCTGAAGTATTTTAACAACAAAGTTATGTATCTAGTGGGTTTTTTTGTGAGTGTGTGTTGATTTCTTCTATGCAAAGTAAGATGAAATTGTCTTTGTACAGAAAGGTACAGTCTATCAGTCAGTACATATTTTGCACCAAAAAAAAAGTACTGTGAGTGTGTACATATTTTATGTCTTAACAAAAAGGCCATAGTTAAAATGTTTTGCTTCTGTGTTTAATAATGCTCTTTTGTAAAGTTAGTAAGAAGCACAAAAAAACCCCCAAATTTTCTTAATCAATTTTTATATAAGTTAAGAATTATTTATACTGTATTTTTAAATCGATTTGTTCAGATTAAATCTACATAAAACTCTACACTGACTTCTTCTGTTTGATCAGATTAGATTACCTAAGTAATACATTGTATATTCTTCATTCTTTTTTGTCAGGCAGGTGTTGCTGTGTTCTGAAAGAAGGGGGGGAAATGGTATTTCATGAAAAAGTGAATTAAGTAACTCAATGTGACTTCTGGACTCTTATCAGTAGATACTACAGCTCCTAAAAACAAGTTAGAACTTCTTAGGAAGTAAGATACCACCCTGGAGCATTCAGGAAAGTGAGTCCCAATGTCACAGAAATTTCAGTCAGGTTAAATCAAAGCACTTGAATTTAAATACGTGCAGCAGTGTCTCTTACACACTGAAGGAAGAAAGATGAAGACTCCTGGTGCAGTTTACACTCGTCTAACAAGTAATAGCTAACAAATTAAATAAAAATGCAGCATATCTGCTTTCTCAGGTGAAATGTACCTGGTAGACCAAACTGAGATAGGAGAAATGGTAGCAAAGCCCAAGACTGCATAAAAACCCCATAATTAAAACAGCTGCCACAGTAGAACAAACTTGTCTGCTCTTTAATTGTGCAAAGTTCTAACACAAAATACACCTGACAGACTAGGATCACTACTGAAATATTCCTAAAGGAGAGGAAAAGAAGAATAAAAGCTGGAAGAGGGAAGAATTGTCACTAGAGCACTGAATAGATTTTTCTTCTCCAAGGAGATAACTGATGTTCCTTACACCTGCTATCAATTTCATTCTGGAAATATAAAGGCAAAGGTTTTAGAAACTTGCATTACTCAATGGAAACAAACCACCCTTTTCATTTTTGAACACCACAGCTGACAGACTTAGAAACTACAGAAATCAGTCTTGGTGAAATGGTCTTCTCACACATGGTGCTCTGTTTTGGAAAGCTGAGCATATCTTTTGACTCTCTGTCCAGTGTCCCTTGGCTCCTGACACACTGCAGTTGCTTTTTCACCAGCACTTTTCTTCCTGTATGTTTGTTTTTCAGGGTGAAAACTGCTGCTTTCTCTGCTCCAAGGGTCTCATGCCCCAGAAGCCCTGCGTTTGTCTGTGATAGCCCAGGTCCCTGCTCTTCCCACCTGTCTCACCTCCCATGGAACGTGCCCCAAGTACCTGATGTGCCCTGGAAAAGTCCCTCTGATCCCCAGGCTGGCTTTGCTTTTCAGTCGCTGTGTTCCAGCTCTCAGGCAGGGTTTTTTAATCCCTGCCTTTGATTTATAGAAAACTCTACATTCCCACTCCAGTTCATGCATGTGCAACTCCAGTTGCACATCTTGAGTCTTTTCTTCCTATCCCAGGCCCTGCTAACCACAGCTGACCCAGAATTACAGGTAATCCCAACTAACCTGTGTAGATCCAGCTGTTCCCTGGAGCTCTAAAGAGCCTTTCAACAATCCTTGCCAGGGCACACAGTAGCACAGAAATTAAGCAGCAGCCAACACCAGGAAAACTAAAGGTTGTTTAGCTGCATTTTCCCCTTAAATCCTCTGCCAAAACCAAAGGGAAAATTATTACATTTGGGAGCAAAACCTTTTTCTGCAAAGTTCCCTGCAGTTGGTTATGGTGCAGATCCATCTAAGTACACGATCTATAAAACATGAGTGAAGATTAGAGAAGGTTCATCTCTCTCACACGTCAGGGGTCCTAACCTAAGTCACCAAGGATGCAAACACAAAGATTTTAGAAGCTTGTCAGTGCTTCCAGTGTACTCCAACAGGGAGCTCAGGCCTGCCCCAACCCCTTCTCGCTGCCCTCTTACAAGGAACCCTCATACCACATACACTGCACTGTCCCCTCTGCATTTGGCCTTATCTGACAGAACAGCTCCATTAACTATCTGGGGAGAACAACCAAAAAGAGATGGAGTCCAGCTCCTCTGCTCAGGAAAAAAACAGTCCTCCAATTTTACACCAAGGATGTGCATTATAAAAACTTTATGAAAACCTCTGCATTATAAAAACCTTGCCAGACTCAACAGTAAACACATTTATAGGTTCCTAAGAGTTTTCTTAGCACCCTCAGCTAACAGACCCCTAAATCCTGCAGTCTGGAGACATCTAATTTCCTTATGCTTCCATGAAAGTCCCCAAGTCAAGAGTTTCATCTTGAGAGTTCTGGTGTTTAACCCCTGGGATCGGCCCTTTCCTACACAACCAAGACCAAGATCCTGAACAAAGTTGCTAAATTCAGGCATCTGTTCAGAAAGTGAGAATTAGCTCCTAAACCTTTAAAGCCCTTAAAATAAAACCCTGTAAAAAAATGCTTCATACTTTACTGCCCACATCTCTAACACATCTGCAGCCTCATCCATTTCCACGGGGCTCAGTAGAATGAAATGCTATTTAGTTTAAAACAGTTGTTTTCCAGTTTATTAACTGCTGTTAATAAAACCTGATACAAACAGGTTTTATTATTATTTTTAACAATTATTTTGGTAAATTGCTTTTGGCAAAGTGAACATTAATAAATAAATCCTCATTTCAGGGACTGTTATTTTCTGATTCACATTTAAGCAATGCAGTAGAGCAAATATAAAACTTTAATCTTTATTTCTGATCTGTTAGGCTGCAGTCAGGAATGTCCTTTAGGTGTAATCCGAGGGGCTGCATTGTTGTCCACCTACTCACAAGTGGACATAAGGGAACAAAATGCCAGGCTTTTGTCAGAGGTTATTTTCAGCTTGGTGATAGCAATGGCATTGCTCAGATCCCTGAAACTCTCACTCCCCTCCCCTCCCAGCTTATAGGGCTGACAGAGGTGGTCACTGCATTTAAAGAGAGCAGGAACCCCTCCCGTTCAAACCCTTTGAGACCTAAGAAAAGAGGGAGAAACTTCAAGCCACTCGGTAAGTAGAGTCTCATGGGTTCTGCCAAAAAGGGTTTGGGTATTTTTTTATTCCTAACAGATGACAGAAGCAGCTTGTTGCCTGACAAAGAAAACCACGTAGGCATAGTACAGAAATATGAGTCCTACAGAGCAGTGTTTTAGGTTTGGAGTAGCCAGCAGAAAGAGAGATTCTTCTGGCTCAGCCAGGCAAGCAGCTACTGGTGTTGCAAGAGACACACATTTGGACTAGGCAAGACTGGATAACAGAAGTTTCAGAACGTTTAAAGATTTTGTTACAAAGCTACAGAATTATTTTTCTGCAAACAGTCAGTCTTTAGAAAGCACACACACAATGCATAGAAACTTATGTGCTTTCATAATAGTATCCTAGAAGTAAAAAACCAAAATAAAACCCCCCAAATCTTCAAAATATTTAATGTCAGCAACCAGTCAGTTTCATATCAAATAAGAAGAAAACCTCTATGCAGACTTGACAGAAAATGACCGGATAAGAATGCAGGATGAAAGAATTATTCCCACATCCATCATTCAAGAATTACAAGAGAACTTGATTGGTCAAGTCTTCAGAAAAAAAAACCCAATAATTCAAATAAATAAATATATAAATACATAAATGTTTTTACTATGGAAAGTTTTCTACCTAAAGGTAAAACTATTTCTGAGAATAAAGCCTTGTTTGTAGATAAAATAATTCTGTGTCTTATCTCAATCATCATAGTGCTATTTCAAAGTCTATAATAGTTTTGCCTGTCACTTAAAGGACTTAGTGCAGGGAAAAGGATTTAGAGAAGGATCTTGTGGAAGGAATAGTGAAAGCTGATAGCCCAGGATTAGGCCTGGAAAAAGGAATGGGTCATTTGTACAGCAGGGTGCAGCTTTCCACAGCCACATGGATCAGACTGAATTCTGGGGGTGAATGTACAAGCATGTGAACGTGGGGTGTGGCTCGTTTCGAAGTCAGAATGAAGTTCCTTGATCTGGTGTCAGGATACCATATTTTTTGGAGATGCAATTCTAAATTTCTGCAAAAGTGTGCACCAAGGGTGTTTCAAAGGAAATGTGGAGTCACTGTGCTAGAAAATAACAGATAATGTGGAAGAACAGAGATGAAAGCAAGGGAACGGGACACTATCAGCTCTCAGCAATGCACGTCGTGCTTCACATCAAGTCAGTTAAAATCTTTTGTTTCAAAGGGCCGCGTGTAACTTAGCGTGACCAATGTCAATGAAAAATCAGTATTTACTTTCTTGTGCCAGTGTTGGAATTCCCATCCCTTGACCTCTCTGTCTTTCTTGACTGCAGAAATAAGGGAAAAATGCAGGTTATTATGAGATCATGGTGGAAGCTGACTAATAAAATTTACCTGTAGCCACAGTCCAGCTGAATGCATTGGAATATCAGAAATAGGATTATAAACATGTAACAAGATCACATCTCCATCAGATGAGCTGAGTGGCTCGTTTCGAAGTCAGAATGAAGTTCCTTGATCTGGTGTCAGGATACCATATTTTTTGGAGATGCAATTCTAAATTTCTGCAAAAGTGTGCACCAAGGGTGTTTCAAAGGAAATGTGGAGTCACTGTGCTAGAAAATAACAGATAATGTGGAAGAACAGAGATGAAAGCAAGGGAACGGGACACTATCAGCTCTCAGCAATGCACGTCGTGCTTCACATCAAGTCAGTTAAAATCTTTTGTTTCAAAGGGCCGCGTGTAACTTAGCGTGACCAGTGTCAATGAAAAATCAGTATTTACTTTCTTGTGCCAGTGTTGGAATTCCCATCCCTTGACCTCTCTGTCTTTCTTGACTGCAGAAATAAGGGAAAAATGCAGGTTATTATGAGATCATGGTGGAAGCTGACTAATAAAATTTACCTGTAGCCACAGTCCAGCTGAATGCATTGGAATATCAGAAATAGGATTATAAACATGTAACAAGATCACATCTCCATCAGATGAGCTCAATCTTCAAACACAAACGTTCCCCCTGTTGTGAATCTCTCCTGCTGAGGGAGAAATGTGTTCCACAAGGGGCTGGATTTTGACAGAAACACCTCCAGGCTGTTTGAGATGCAGTGGCAGGAATTGTGCTTTGCACTGCAGACACATCAAAATAAAACCTCACCCTGAGTGTTAGTTACAGAGAAAAACTACAGCAGCATTTTATTGCTATTATATAAAGGAAGACATGTCTTGTTACCCCCACGGTGCTGGTGGGGTGGGTACGGCTCAGGACGGTCAGATGAGTCATGGTGGTCACAGGACAGGTCACAGCAGAGCTGTGATTAGATACCAGAGTGAAGTCCTGCCTGCATTGGCATCTCCCGCAGACTTCAGCTGGGAAAAGAATTTCAAATATGGCCTTGATGCTTTGCATTTCCATGTAGACAGCGATGTTTGAGTTTTATATTATTATTGCTTGTTCGTTAGGTAAGGAATCAAGGAATCTGTATTCTTATACTCTGAGTCTCGACCAAGCAGCTTAGCTGGGACTAAAATGGAGAGAGATGCAAGGCACACCCTGCCCACCACTCCCCATTCAGCATTTCTACTACCAGTGGTCACAAAGACCAATATTCCCCATTCTGTTTATCCTCTTCAAAGCCATCCCATAGCACATGTGGCACTGAGATAATCCTGCCAGCCACACAATACACAACTCTGCAGTCCATTCAGATAAGAGCTGAGCTCTAGACTGTCAAATGCATGAGCACGTGGAAGGGAAAACCTTGTGTTTAGCAAGGAAACACCAGAATTAATTCCAATTAATTAATTAACTACATTTTTTCACCTGCAGCACAGTCAGGCATTAGCACTGCCTTTTACTCCTCCACATTTCATCAGGCCCGTGCTGCATCCACTACCCATTTAGATCAATGGATCAAAACACATTTTTGGATTATATCCTTATCAATAGCACTTTGATTAGAGTAAGACACTCTGTGGCAGTGATGTGACACTCAGATTTGTACAGTATGACTAATAGCCCAAAAGAAGATGGCTCACAATGTTTTCATGCCTGTGCAGAACACACCAACACTTCAAAGGCTTCCTTGCTCCAAGCCCAGCCTACAAAGTAGTTATATAAGCTCCAAATAACGGGAGGCATGAATCCTTGGCTGTGCATCTTGTGTATAAATTCTGCTCCATATAGAAGCTGCATTCTGAAGAATGATACAAGCTGCTGAGTAGCAATTGAGCAAGCCCAAAAACACTCCTCCAGCCTAACAGCACCTAACAGTTTCTGTGTCACACATTTAGGATGAGTCTGCTCCACTTCCCACCAGATCACCAGAATATAACAAGTACCATGTGATGAGCAGGTATGAAAAGTTAACCAGATTAAGACAACAATGTCCAGGGAATTTCAAGGGGATTTAGACACTGACACCCAATGAAATTATAGGAAGTGGAGACTTTGGATCTATTTTTTTCTGATGACAAATGGGAGGCCGAGTTCTATTTGCACATTGAAAGGATGGAACTTTATCCACCATTATAATTTAGATGAGTAGAAAACTACAAATGCCACACCCCCTGTGGAGGTCACTTTCTCATGGTAACCCTGCTGAGCAGGCAGCATCCACAGGGATGGCCACTCATCTCCAGAGGGATGAGCAAGCCCTGACAGGAAGAACAGAGACATGCCCTGGTACCTCACCCAGCTGTTCCTCCAGCCAGCACAGACATCATGGCATGCACTGCTGTTCTTACACCAGTATCCTTATGGGAATATTTCTGCTGTGCCTTTCTTCTTTCTCCTACAGCTTCCCATCAGGTGATGCCAAAAAAAACATGGAAAATGTGTATGCATGCCCAGTCATGTTACTATAATTAGCCTCAGGAACAGTGGTTCTTCTAAGAGCTTTAACCACAGCCCTTGACAGCACAAGGTTCACTATCACACTTTATCAGACTTTTTCAGAGATTATTTTTTCCCCCTCAGCTAATGATGTAATTGGAGCTACTTTCCAACAGCTATCCTTGCTGCCACAGACTTGGAGGCTTGGTGTGCCTTTGAGGAGAGCTAACACAGCAGAAGCAGCTTTACAGAGACCAGAGGTACAAACCACTCTCCTCCCAGTCAGGTGTCAGTGCTGCCTCAGCTGGGAAGGTATTCCACTGGAAACCTGATTTGAAAGGAAACACTGTAGACACAAAAATCTCATTTTAATTTTCAAGGAAGTGTCACAAAACTGATTTTTATCCACAGTTGCTCTTCCTTCTTTTAAAATCTTTGAAGCATTGCTTGAACTATTTTCATGAGCGAAAAAAAAATGGCACCAATATAAAAGTACTTTAAAAATAGAAGAAAATATAGAATAGCAGAGTGAGAATAAGATTTTACCTACATGAAAGATTCCTTTCTGTTCCTTTATCTCACATTTAAAAGAAATAGAAAAACCAATTTAACAGTGCTGTTCAGTAAAGGCCTCACTGAGAGAGATCAAATTCATCATCCATTCATTGTGCACAGTTAGTTTTATTTCTTATTTCAGCTACATCAGGTGTTTTCCTTCTCACTTGTTACATTAAACAGAGTTAGAAGAAAGCTGAGTTTTATCTTCCTTTCTGCACCACTACTGTTTTGGAACTGCCAGAGCAGTTCTGCTCCTGAGCAGCCTCCCAAGAGAGCTGGGAGGGTCTGGAAGAGATTAACGACGCTGCTGCTGTATGATGGCAGAGGACTGGGCTGACTGAGCTGGGGAAGGTGCTCAGCTGAGCATAAATCAGCCTTGCAAAGAGGAGGAGAGATTGGATCTTGCACGAGGATGACAGGTACACTGTCTAGTGAAGGTACAGTCACAACAGTGACTGTTTAATGACATGGGTTAAGGATCTGCTAATAACCGCCGTAGTAAGGCAGAGATGTTTGGATATGCTGGTATCTGCACTGTTATCAAACAGACTGCAAAACCTGCCTCCACTGCCATCTCTCCAGTGCTATTGCTTCAGTGTGTGCACCTTCCTTTTGCTGGACAGACATCTCTTCTACACTACTGCAGGATTTTTGGTCTTAGTTGCCAGAAAGGATTGCCTTCAGGGTGCAGAACTGGCATTGTTCATTTCATTCTGGAATTCGGAAGATTACAGTACAGAAGTCACTGAGATGATGATAAGCACAGGACATTAGTGTCCAGTGTATAGATACAGTAAAACGTTAGTCTAAAATGGAAGCAATTAAAAATACCAGCAATGTTACATCATTGCAATGATAAATTCCCCTCTCTCTATCACTTGATCTCAGAAGAAAATTCTCAGGTAGCAGGCCTGATTCAGCCTTCGAGATCCTCCTCTTAGGTAAAAGTACCTTTTGGTGAATTTAGTCAAACACAAATAGCACAAGCAGGCTTCAAAATAACTATAATAAGAAGGTGACTGGTTTTCCAAGAAGGAGGAGGAAGGCCCGTGCCAGGAGCTTGGAACAACTCGATAATATGATGTGCAGATGACAAGATGACGTCCCAGTCTTTCCAGAAACGATGACTCAAACAAGGAAACAGAAGGGCAGGCTGAGGGCTGGGGTTGTTCCAGGTGTGTGACAGCACAATCACAGGGAAGGGCACTGAGCCTGGCATCAGGAGACCTGGGCTGGGCTCCTGCCCTCCTGTGTGACCTTGGGCAAGGCACTCCAGTGCTAACGGCAATAGCAAGAACTGGAACAGTAACCACGGCTCTTTTTTCCCTCCGATGTTTCGAATTTAAATGCAATTGACAAAGAAAAAACCCCACACATTAAGCACCTCAGGAACCTGTCCATTATTACTTTATAGTGGCTGTGCAGCACAGTGATCTTGTGGCTGTTTCCTGAGGAACTCAGAAAAGGCTATGATGGGGTACAGGAAAGTGCAATATTGAAAGAAAATGACTATTTGATGGAAAACAAATCCTAGATCCCCTTTTCCAGAAGAGGGTTGAGTGATCCTAGCACCTTTTCACTGAAACACCCCACAATCATTTTATGTATTTACCATCACAATACCCCAAGCTAAGGAATATCCTTTTCTACAAGAGAGAATCACAGGGACTTAGACTGTCCCTGCCCCAAAGCACCAGTGAGGCAGCACCCTCACCTCTGATACCACACAGGTATATAGTATATTGCAAGTATGCAGTAGCAGTTGACTGGAGAGGGGGGAAAAAAGTAACAATTTTTTTAAAATCAAGATGTTCCATTTAAAAGAATTCACATTTGCTGTTGTATTTATTTGTGTAATTTGATTTCCTAGGTTAACCCTTCAGATAAGGATGCCGAACTGGGGAGGAGGAGCCAAGTGTGGGGCCTGTGAAAAGACAGTGTACCACGCTGAGGAAATCCAGTGCAATGGAAGGAGTTTCCACAAGTCGTGCTTCCTCTGCAGTAAGCTGAGCTAAGTGGTTTAACATCACAGCACCTCCATAGCCCTGTATAACTCTGCCATTAAGGCCAGAACACTCATTTTTGTATTACTTGTCAGGTAGCTTTGTTAGCCTTTTACCTGGAGCAATCTACCTCTTGGGCTCCCAGCTTTTCTTTGTCCAAATTTCAGATGGATTTTGTCAGGGACCCTAAGGTGCTGCAGAATCACAGTATCTAGATTCATCTCCAGGAAACCACTCCTTCTATCCCACAGTGTGGCACAGCACAGGCTTCCTTCAAGTTAAAAAGTCCAGCAGAACCAAACAAACAGAAGATTAGTTTGTCAGACATTAGACAGAAGGATGAGTACTTCTTCACTTTTAGGAGATTATTACCTTCACAGTGAATCCTGACATTAATTCATTTCACGCTGAAAGCTGAAAGACCCTGGTATCATCAAAACCTCCCCAACACTCTGCACGTACATCAGTCT
>NW_008240030.1:7643-23279 GCF_000691975.1 Corvus brachyrhynchos | reverse complement strand
ACTCCTCTGTGATGTTTGGCTTCCAGGAATTTTGCTTTCTCTGCAGATGAGGTAGCACTTAAAAAAAAAATCAGAGAGAAGGTATCAATTCATTCTCTTGCCTTTGTGGAGAGAGAGAGCAAACAATTTGCTAAGAACTAGATAGCTGAAGAGTTTATTTAGCAGACAATGCTCGGGATTATTACCTTTGCAGTACAAATTCCAGCATGACAGTTTAGAAGCCACTGAATCCAATTATCTCCCTCCTTTCCTGCAGGGATAGAGACTTCTTATTTGGAGGCATGAGACTAATATTACATGCTAACCTGATACAGCGCAGCACTTTGCAGAACGAGTCCAAAGGACACACCTGAGCTGTCTTTGCCTTTCTCCAGGTGCCCTAAAAGTGATGCCTAAAAGTTCAAACTATGCCTTTAGCGATGCCTAAAAGGCCAAGTAAGAAAGGATTCTCTCAAAAAGTTTTCAGTTAACTGACAACCTTCAGCCAATTCTTACTGAATGGTAAAAGAAAAATCTCAGTCTCAACTAGAACCTTCTTAATGCTTCCACGTTCTGCCTATAACAATTAATACTAAATAAAAATAAAGACCTGTCCTAATAGAGCATAGTTATGAATATTTCTCAAGTATAAGGTTCGTTCTTAGCACAACTGAGTTATTTTCTTTTAGTGATTCATGATAAACAACATACATCCATTATCTCTGACAAATATTTAGTCTGCTGTGGGGCTCTTCTTGGTTGGTTAGGGGTGTATTTTGTTGTGTTTTGGTGGGTTTTTTTCCTTTATTTGCCCCTTGTAGTTTTAAGTCTGAATTAAATTATTAATAGGTTAGATACTAAAAAAAGTATTCCCATCAGAAATATGTTTAAGGTCAAAACCTAAAGATGCATCTAAGTTGCCTGGTTGGCATATGAAAGGTATGTTAATTGGCTTTAGTTTCCCCATGATTCACACACACTATTCAGCAGCTCTGGATGCCTCAGTATCATGTATCACATTCATGGGCTATGAACCATTTATAGGATTTCATTTCTCAACAGAAGAAAACCAATCCTCCCCAGCCTAAACTCAGGCATGAATTTACCTGTTTTGCTGCACTTTTGTGTATTTCTATATAAAACTGTTTCAAATATACCTTCTATTTCACATTGTCTTTGACCAGGCATGCAAAAACACATCGGTATTTTTTGACTAAAGAGTTCAATTTCAGCAGAATTATAAACAATTCAAGCAACCTGTTAACACAGGAAGAATCAGACAAGCTAAACTATATATAATACTCTCTCTCCACTCCATAGTTTTTCCCTACAAATATTTTAAAAGAGAAACTTGTTTCCAGCAATCCCTCCTTCCCGTGCAGACTCCTGTTTACCTGCAGACTGCTGTTGCACTGGCAGCTTTTACCCAAAGTGCAGCTGTGATGGACATTTGGCAGGATCACACATCATCAACCTGGATCTCCTCAGTGCCGGCAGGAGAACAGGATCTGTTGGCAGATGACAGGTCTCAAAGTTATTTCAACAATAGCACTTCAAGGGCTTTTGCTCCATCTGTTGTGGTGAATTGATACCCTATCCCTAAGGTACCAGAAATAGAAACACTTTATCAGCTGCTAGAGTTTCCATCATCCCTTAACTCCCTTAGCAAATATAATTATCATCTCAAAGCAAGACTGTAGTACAAGGAGATCAGGTTCACACATTTACAGAAGCTCCTCATTTTATGTCTGTTAACTTCAAAGGTCTTTGCAAATTATTTCCCCCTCCATGCAGTACAGGGAGGAGGAAAGCCACTAAGATAACCAGAGAGCTGGGGATGTATAACTAGTCCTATATACTGCCTCTTAACAGCAACCACCTACGGGTTGGAGCTACATGATCTTTAAAGTCCCTTCCAACCCAAGACATTCCAGGATTCTATAATTAAAGCTGCAGGGGGTTCCAGGGTGTAAATTCCCTGCGGTGGATAAACTGGACTCAGAGGAGGACATTTAAAGTAAACGTGGGGGAAAGGCACTAATCAAACCCTAGATAGCTCCTCCAGAGCTTGCACTTTCAGCCACTTCCAATACTTTGGTATTTCACAGCTTTCTGTTGCCTACATGAACTCAGCAGCTTCGTTTTCCAAGCTACGGACAGCGCGTGACTGGAATGCCCTCTGCAGGGCAAGCACATGCTCTAAGGAACATGGAGAGAAAGTTTTTGCCTATTTTTTCTCCACTTGTAATCAATCACTGTTGAACAGTGAACAGTTTGTAAGAAGTATTGCAATATTAACTTTTTAGCATACTAGAAAATCCTGGTTTTTGATAGGGACTGACTTGAACGATCATCCTCTCTCCGTGGGGTGGAGGCTGTCTCACACTGAGCTCCCAAAGTGGTGCAGCAAACACAGGCATACACTCATCACCAAGTAGTGAGGAGAACAGTCACTATTTTTTTTCCCATTCATTATTAGTAGTGCGGTAGAGGACATAATTTGTTTTCCCTGATGAAAGCTGGGCATTCCTATGGCACCTTCTGTCCAAAAGTCTGCCAGACCTTTCCTAGTGAGCTAAGCTAGGCTGTCATTCTCTGTAGCAAACATGATTTGTAAGAGGCCTGCTTGGGAATGACTACAGCCACACTCATCATCCTGGAGCAAGTCTGACAGAGCTGACACTTGCTTTGCCTTAGTGCCACAGCTCAAACAAACAAACAATGATAAAAAACCCCCCCAACATGTCCTGCCTGACTCCAGACATGGTGTCGATGTTAAAGCCTCTTTCAGAAACACACCACATCAAAACAGCCTGGGCTGAGCTGAGAAAGCCACCACAGACTCAGAGCAAGTATTTTGAAAGGTCCAGATGCACAGTGGAATCAATGCCCCTGCAACCTTCTTTCCCCCCTTTTTTAAGGTTTGGGAGTTTAGGATCGTTATCTCAAGTCCATCTTAAGCTTCACAGGTCTAGACAAACTCTCTCAGCAAGCCCATGATTTCCCTGGGGTCACAGGATAACTTCAGAGTGGCAAAAAGAGAACAGCTTTTGTGCACACACACACCTACCTCCCCCCTACCTCAGCAACAGCCCAGTCAAGTTTTATACTGACTGGCTCATTTTCACATATTTTTAAAGTTAAAAAAGAAATAAATACTAATTGCAATTATTTTAAACCACATCAATTCAACTTTGAAAAGGCACATGCTGATACATGCCTCTCTCTCCCTGTTTTCAGTGGCTTGCAGGAAGGCTCTGGACAGCACCACAGTAGCAGCTCACGAATCTGAAATCTACTGCAAAACCTGCTACGGGAGAAAATACGGCCCCAAAGGTGTTGGCTTTGGACAAGGGGCTGGATGCCTCAGCACTGACACCGGAGACCACCTGGGCTTGAATCTGCAGCAGTGAGTTAAATCCTAGTGACAGCTCCTGTTTCTGGTCCTACTTGTCTCTTACCAGGGTATTTTAGATATTTTATTCTGTTTCCATAACAACGTCCAGCGTAAGGAGCAGAGCAGACTTTCCTACACCCTTTCCTTCCAAGGATACAGTAATTTACAGTTTTTAATGATGCTCAGTCTCTTTAAGCCTGCTTTACAAATTATCCCCTCCTTCAATAGGCAATTATTCTGCAGAAGCAGCCTTTATATGCCACCACACACGTAAATATTCACTGCAATTGTAATCTGCCATTTGTAGCACAGTGGTAAAATCACATTCACTATAGAAAAAGACAATTTTTTTTTCCCCTCTTAGAGGCTAAAATCCAGTTAAGGTTTTACTCTTAGAGAAATAATCACACTACCCCATACTGCTAGCTCTCCTCTCAATGGGGGAAATAGCATTTCTAAATCCTCCCTGTGGTTCAAATAACACTTACAAACACACTGAGAACGTGTTTGAACAAAGAAATTCTAATGGGATACCATCTTCCAAAAGCACATAATTAGCTCTGACAGTTCATTTTTATAGGATTTTCCTGCAATTCTCAAAGCTCCAGATTTCT
Source organism: Corvus brachyrhynchos (assembly GCF_000691975.1). NCBI lineage: Eukaryota > Metazoa > Chordata > Aves > Passeriformes > Corvidae > Corvus > Corvus brachyrhynchos. The sequence continues at coordinate 19,289 of NW_008240030.1, read as the reverse complement.
AAATCAACGATGCTTCTTCCTTCTGGTGGTCTAACTGTAAAGAAACCAATTAACCAATATGCTATGTAGGAAATAAAAGCTTTAACAATGTATTTAACTGTAGCTCCTTGTACCATACAAATCTATTACGGGCAGAGTTTTGCATCAAAAACTGTCACATCCTGTGGATATAATGACCTGTTGCAGTCCAACAGTCTGATAATTCAGAAATCATTCTGTGAAAGGCTTTATGCACAAAGATATAAAGCACAGACTCCAGAAATAAAAAACAAAGCTACTTTTCTGATGTGCTTTTGATCCTAGGCCAGGTAAGAACCCCAATTCCCTGTCCAAATGTCTCACTGCCTAATGAAACTGTAGCATGCAAAACCTGAATTTTTATTTTCAGTTTGATGAGCACCAGCAGATAGCCAGTTACAAAGAATAGAGACTTCTTGTATTTTCCCTCTTGCCTCTCAATGAGAGAAAACTGGTTTTTACTTAACTTTTCATTAAACATAATCTTTTCTGCATGTGGCTGCTGTCAGCTCCACGAACAGGTAACAGAACAGGTAACATCAGAGCTTACAGTACCAGCTTCTCAATCACACAACACAGAATTCAATAGAATGCTTTGATTTTCTTCTTTTTTTATCTCCTTTTGCATGTCAGAGACCAGCAATTAAGTATTTTTTATACCTTACCAAAAAATCATGAAATCCTTTTTCTAAGGAAGACAGCATTTTTAAGCAGCATTTAAAAACATTGAAATTCTGTTTTAGGGGGTCACCAAAGCCTGCTCGCCCTTCAACACCAACTAATACTTCAAAGTTTGCCAAAAAGATGGTAGATGTGGATAAATGTCCCCGTTGTGGCAAATCGGTGTATGCTGCAGAGAAGATCATGGGAGGAGGAAAAGTAAGTAGTGACTTCAGCACTAGGAAAAAACTCCATAGTTTTATAAGGGTGAGAAACTATAGCTAAGAGGTCCTTGATCATTTAAATTTTCATTCATAAAGAAAACATGAGGATGAATTTGCAAATTGCTACAACAGGATGTAGGTTCAGGTTTAAAATCTTGGGCTTCTTGTAAGCCGCCTTCAACTTTTTGCTTCTTACTCGTGTCCGAGGACCAAGCACTGATTACTAATGGCTGTTCCTCCATCCCTGGGTATATTTATAAACCTTTATTTGTAGTGGCAATTGAAAATATATTAGACAACGTAACTGAAAAGACACTAACCTGGAATGACTAAAAATGGAAGCCACAAGATCAACAAAAGAATTTTAACCTTTTCACACCCCACGAAGCAGTAGTTCTCTGTTTCTTGTACCTGTTGGCTTCCTGTAACACACAATGAATTGTCTTCCTTTCCTCAGCCTTGGCACAAGACCTGCTTCCGCTGCGCTATTTGTGGGAAGAGTTTGGAATCCACGAATGTTACGGACAAAGATGGAGAGCTCTACTGTAAAGGTGAGAGTTGCAGAGAGCTGAAGGGTACGGAGTCAATCTAAAGTTAGTCTCTTCAGACCTAGGATTGCCATCATGATTTACCTTGCTGTATGCTTAACAACCCCAGGAAATTTCATTTTGTCTCTTTTTAACAACTTTCTGAAAGCAAAGAGCTACAGTAACATTGCAGTTGCAGCTTCTACTATTAACATTTAAATTTTAAAGCTATAAATTTCCTACTAATGTGACAACCTCTCGAATCTGTCCTCAGACCTTCTAACAGAGCACTGGCAGGCTCTTGTACCTGCACAGTCTCACTAAAATAAAAAATCCACAAAGATACAGATCTTTGGTCCTCCAAATTGGAATTCTTGCCTGTAAAATTTTAAAGATATTTCCACTGCATGGGTAGCACAGAAGATAATGCAAAAATGGTAAATTATACATCTAGATGTTCTTCTCAAATGCAGAAAGTTCACAGACTTCACTTGACTCCTAGAAATAGCTTAAGGGGAAAAAAATATGCAAAGTTTTTATATCCAAAGCTAAACGTTATAGAGAGCCCTAAAGAAGAATACTGGAGTTCCAGAACTTTGGGTACAGTCTGTCAACCACAAGTGGATCAAATTGGCATATTGGGAGAAATATGCTCACCATTACCACTTGGCAGAGTTGTGATAAATAACTACACACACACACTAACCAATACAGAGTTCAAATGGAATTACCTAAATGCTCATCACTACTTTCTGGATTATGCTCTATTTCTTTCAACCTCCTTAAAAATCTCCGACTTACTCTGTATTACTCATCAGACCAAGTTTTACTGAGCATTTTCAGTAAGGAAAGTAGTTTTAATGAAAATATTACTTAGATCTAAAAAAATATAGTTTCTTAATTTTTTTTGAGATCACCAGATGCAACTTCTGTGTAATTCAAATATGTAGTACCAGTTTCACTATTAAGACCTGGATAAACTTCTGAGAAATACACTATTTCAGATTTCCTTCCTTTTTATTAACTTAAATTTGATAGTAATCTCAAAATGAAAACCAAAAGACATTTACCTCTATCTGAGAGCCTTCAGAGTACCATTTACCTCCCCCTCCTTCTTTTGCAGTTTGCTATGCAAAAAATTTCGGTCCCAAAGGAATTGGGTTTGGTGGCCTCACTCAAGTGGAAAAGAAAGTATGAAAATAAATGGATACAACAGACTCAAACTGCTGTTGATGCCACCAAGTGATAGCTGTCAAGGAAAATATTAAACAACACATAGTGCTAAGAACCTAGGGCATTTGACTAAGATTTTCCACCTTGCAGGAAAAATTTGTGTGTTGTATCTTAAGAAATTAATCTTAGAGTAGATTAAAAAGGTACAGTGATAAAACTAGACTCATGTTTGTGTTTAGTAAATAAAGGCAAGGAACCTCATGGAACATTATTGCTCTTTAAACTAGTACTGATCACATTCTAGACTGGAATTTTAGATTCATAGTGCCCCGTTAGGATAGGGATCCCTTCTGGAGTGAAGGGTCCAGGTGTTCCCAGTTAGACTGTATTTTCCTTTGTTCACAATGTTACACTCTCTGTATTTCCACCAGTCTCCTAGTTGAGTTTTGAACATGCCAGCATTTGTGTTATGACAAGTAGGTGTTATTTGCTTTGAGAGACAATTAAAAAGGATTTGAGATTCTCTCTCTCTGAGGGAGGCATTTCTAAAAACACCCAACATTTTCTCAGAATACAGTGTTACAAGTTTTGTCTGTTTTCAAGCTACAATAAAGTACTTACTGCTTCACGTTATTTTTATTTGTATTTGCCTGTGCTTTTACATTCTACAGTGTTGCAGATAAATGGATTTCATCAAGATGAATGAAACCCCTTTCTTAACTACAAGAATTGCATTTCACTACATTACTTACTATGTTTTTTTTCATTGTTATCTACTTTGACTTACATTCATACCACACAGTCCAGCTGGCCCCTCCTTTTCTTGGGAATGTGGCTGACATTAGCTACTACAGATGCAAGGGGGAAACAATTCCCTCTTTTTATGTACATTTCTATTTTCCATCATAAGCTTACCCATTTTCATACACTAACAGGGCATACATATGTGAAAAACATAAGGCAAAGAGTCAGGCTTCTTCTTATGGTTTTGTGCCTACCCACTCTTAAATACCTCACTGGTCACATATCCCTTGAATCTATTTCAGTCTGCAAAAATACATTTACAAGTATGAAAGCTCTATTTTATTACATGTAAACCCTTCAAATACAAAGACTTAATAGAGATTTTCACAGCATAAGCAATAAAATTACAATGTAATCGTTATATTAAGTTTTTCAACATGAACATTCATCTTAATTTTCAAAATTGTCTTTTGCTATCAGCAAAGTGAAGCAAAGGGTACCAACATCATTTTAAAATTTTGCCCTAAAAACTTACCTTTAAAAATATATATATTTGTGTCATCTCCTCACATAAAATTTTAAATAGTTTCAGCTCAACCTACTCAAACTATACATACACAGACACATGGTGACTGTTCCACATACAAATCTGCTGTATCTTATGCAAGGTAAGTTTAATATTTGAAACAATAATAAAAAATAAAACCAAGCAGCTTCAGAGGAATTTGTAAAAATTAACAAAATATCCAGTTTTATTTAACTTTCAGCTCAACCATCTTAGAAATTAAGCAAAACTTTACACAGAATGAACATTTTTCTCCTTTGCCAGATGAAAAAGTTTGTATTGCTTGGTCCAGTCAATTACGTTGGGTTTGAACATACCAAAGCAACTGCACTGGAAAAAGTCTGCAAGATTCTGGAAGCATCCAAGGCTGAAAAAAAGAGAAAAATATGCATTAATAAACCTAAAATAAGAAGACTGCAAGCATGAAAAATACCAGTTCACCATGAGACAGTACTTAAGATATTAACCTGTCAAGGGAGACAGCTCAGGGAAAAGAAACAGAGGAGCTCTCAACTGAGCATTATTCCTTTGCTGAACTTTTACAACATGTTTTACATTAACAATTGAGAGTTGAACTCAAGTATTTAAAAGTTAGTAACATCTCATCTGTTAGTATACCTGAGGAAACAGGGAAACCTTGGTGCCAATTTCTCTATTAATAGAGCTAAATACTGCAAGAGAAGTCAGAAAGGGGTCGGTTCATACCTAATTCTCTTTCTGATCAGACACAGAGACTGATGAACAAATTAAAGGACAGCACTCCCTCGCACCCAGAATAGTGTTTTTGCATTTATGAAGCAGTGAAGCAAATCAGTACTGAAGAGATAACATGCTTAAAACACTCTGTTCATTACTACCCACTTGTATGGAGTCCTCCTGAGTGAAACAGGATGCTTAGACGATTTTCTCTGTACCAGGAGATTCATTCTTTCATGTGAGGTCAATCCCAGGAACACAATCTGATTGGAAGAAAAATGTAAGTAATGGTTACAACATGAACATCACAAATTAAACTTCTGGGGAGACTAGAAGATACTAATGAGAAGGAAGCAGGGTGGAAGAGGTTGGCCATATCTAACAAATAAGTAACCACTGCTATAACTGATGACTGAAAAGTCTGTATTTAAATTGGGCTAAAACAGAACCCAGCAAGCTCTAACACCAGCTTCCCGAGGAGGCAAGCTTAACTGGGATATCTGTGAAGACTCTAATTAAGATTCACAGATGTCTGCAGAAGTATAAGATCTATCACAGTTATTTTGTCTATATTCTACCACAGAATATGGTAAAATGGTAGAAAAGAAAAAAGGTAAAAGAAAATGGTAAAAAAAGATCCCTTGATCCACAATGACACTAAATGCCATAAAGCAGTACATTTTCAAATGACTGGGTACAAAACACAGCAGTTAAACTGTAAATATCTTCCCTATCTTTTTCCAGCATGATATCCCAGTGCCTTGGACACTGCAAAAATCTAGCAGTACCTGTTTAAAATTGGGGAGCTTTTTGGTTTTTCTTTTTTTTTTTTTTTTATTAAACAAGATGTAAAACAAGTCCTTAGCTCAGTATGTTTAACCCATATTTCAAAGACACCTCTTTCCTAAGAGCTGCTAAACAAGCTGTTTCACAGATGTTTTAAGACAGCTCTTCTCAATTTTGTTTGCATAGCCAAGCTTTTCTCTGAGAAAAACATAAACAAGAAATTTGACAGTCCTCAACAAGATAAAATCCAGGTCATGTATTTTTACTGTAGCAGTGGGATTTAATACAGTCTAATAACACATGCCTGAGCTCTGCCACAGAATTTTCAACTCAGGAATAATTGTGTTACTGAGCTCTTGGGCAGTTTTGGGGGCACTAATACCAGTTCTATGAGTCAAATAAATTTCTTGTCTTTAAATACAACTTTTTAAAGGTTTGGAATTTTTGATGAGTAGTAAACCCAGCACTCAGTTATAGGAATGATTTGCAGGCTGTGATTCTACTTCCAACAGGGGAATGCTGAGTGCACAAGAATCTGTGAAACTTCAAGGTCTGCCCTGAGATTTAAGAGAAGCACCTTACTGTGACAGTAATCAGGGACAGCAGGCACAGAGTTTTTACGGGAGCAAATCATTCAGGGAAAAGCTTTAATGTGACAAGAAGCATAAACTGAAGGAAAATATTACCTGATAAAGCTGAACAGTGAGCCACAAGGAGGCCCATAGGGTATGGAAACAGGCTACTGAGAAGATGTAGGAAACCCACGGAGAGCAGGACACGGTCTGGGTGAAGTATGTCCACACTCCATCTTGATGGTAGCTTGCTGCACAGTGATTGGACCAATCTGACAAGACACACAATCAGTTAATTATAGTTTTAAGCCATTCAGAGCTGAGCAAAGATTATTTGCATGAAATGAATATTAGATAGCAACATCCTCTAGAAATACCACATTTCACCTACCCCGTTGTCACCCCAAAGCACCCACATAGATATGTGACTGCTTGCTATTCTGGCTGCATAATCTTTACACTCTGTGCTCATGATCCACAGAAAAACATACTTGTTTTAAAGGGTTGGTGCTATGGTAATTCATCCTCAGGAACTACATTGTAAGGGCTTTCCTCTCCTTTCCAATAATTTTTTTTAATTTTTCAAAGTAACAGTTCAGATTTATTAAGGAGATAATATACTTTTTTCTCTTCAAAATTAAACTACTTTAAAAACAAAAAGAAATATTTGCATTTAGTAGAGATAGTTCCAAATTTAAAAAAAATCAATAAAGCTTTTGCAATAATGTATTTACAAACTTATTTTCTGTTACAGCAAAGGGCATCCAGATTAGAACCTGTCACCTGACCTTCCTCCACATGGCTTCCCTATTTCCTTTCTAACAAAAATGCTTCCTGGTATTTCATTTTCCAATGGACATCCCACTACAGCAGCATCTTTGCTCTTGCTCAACACAAACGGAATCAGGTATTTGACGAAAGACACAGATGCATTTTCACTTAAGCTACACAATAACATCACTGCTGAAATAAGGTATCACTTTCAGGGTACACTTGCTGGAAATGAAATGCTAAAAAATAAAGACCACACAGAGATGGATTTGAAAGATAAATTAAACTAAATTAATGGATACATACACTGGAGAGTTCCATAAAGCAGCCAGACACCAGTCATTGTTAGGAAAGACAGGAACAGCAGGTAGTAATAATGGTTCCCAATGCCTGAAATTGAGGCAAGGAAAAAATTTTTAAAAGTTGGACATTTTAAAATTCAGCACTACTTGCATTTCCACTGAAGTTAACAGGAATAAAAAGAGTCAAAACCATTTCTTATTTTAACCTCTGCCATCCACAGGAGAGCGTGACAAGGCTGATCTCTCTCTCAACTTTCTCCTGTAAGCCACCCCAATTCATATAATAGAATTAGTTCTGATAAAGTCAGCCAGGATTTGTCTCTCCTTCAGAGCATGCCTTCAGCTGTTTTAGTCTGATGAGGACTAATTAAGCAACTACAACTCCCTCCCATGCATAATAAAATTGTCTCATATGACTGAGAAGTCTAAGCTATTCAGTTTGTCTGACCTTGTGTGCTTCATACACATAAAAAGCCCCAGACCTCTGTCAGAAAAATTGTCACATGAAGATACGGGTTTTTTAAAATTACAGTCATATTGCTCAAAGCTTTGAGAAAATGCATCAGAAGGATGCCTGGCACCTTCTAAATAGCAAACTAATAGAATTTAACATTAGAAGAAAAGCTATTGGCAAAAAAATAAGTGAAAAATATATTATTACAGATGTAAAGCTGTCACCTTCCTGTCTTAAGCTGGAAGCTCATCCCCAGTAATGAGCCAGAAAGGAAGACAGAGGGCAAGAGGGAAGAACACAAGACCATGAAAACGCCCTTCGGGGTTATCTCAGTGGTACAGCTGCTCCACTGAGAACCATCCCTAACAGTGACAAGAGGCAATGGAAGTTCAGGAGGACACACGAGTCCAGCCTCTTCCTGGAGTTCATTCTCCTCATCCATAGCTACTGCATTAAAATGTCAGAGTGTGCACACTTGTCTGGTTCTTTTAGTATCTACTCTTGGACACATTGTCCAAAAAAGTTTATCTAATCCCCTTCTGAACCTGCTGATACTGCCTGTGTCTGCAAACCCTTACAGCAGTAAGCTCCAAAATTTCACTGCCTGCCATGTGGAGACATTTTTTTCTTTAACGATTTTAAATCCTTAGTTCTACTATGATGTGCTTGGCTAGTAACAGTTCTGCATTCACTTTAGCCACCATCTTAATAATTTTTTTCTTTCCTTTTTCAAAGACTCAATCATATCCCCTGTTCCTTCTCTCTCCAAAGAAAGGGTTCCAGATTTTGTGGTCTCTATTCTTAGGGTGACCTCTCCCTGAATAATTTTATTTGCTTTTCTCTCTTCCATCTAATTTCCCTCTGGCACCTATCAGAGCCCTTCAGTATCAACTGGATATTCTTGCATCATGTGTGCTCTCTCTTTAAGGGGACAAATGTTATCTCTGTGACTTTCAAAATACATAGCATATTCAAATTTGATAAGACACATACTCTTACCTATGCAATGTCCAGTCCACAGAGAATGCTGATCATATCTGGCTACACATGCCTGGCAAGCAAGGCAATGCACAGATCTCAAAGGCTTCCTTACCTAGGTGAGGATGAAGGAAAAGAATGCACTCAGAGCAGAAGCATCTACTTTGCTCAAAGCCTTCATCTCAAAGGCTTCATCTTACTGTTACCACCACATTTTGCATAATTACTGTGTCATAGACCTCACAACACAGAACATAGATGAGAACCATATACCTTAATGTAAAAAAAAAAAAGAGATGGAATTTAAAAAAATTAAGATTAAATTAAATGTTTTAAATTAATTTAATTTAAATTAATTTTCAAAATAAAGTCCAAGGATCTCAAAGCATCTCTTGTCACCATAAAAGAAATAAAGAAATCTAAACAATACAGAACAAACTACTTGTGTAACACTTTAATGACAAGCAGTGAGGAAAAAAGGGGTTTTTACAGCAGTATTTAGTAAAAGGCAGGTTCACAAAGAAAAAAAATACAAAAGCCCCACTTACAAGACATGATGTGCAAAATGTTCTGAAGTCCAAGCAACCAGCTTCTGCAAGAGCTACAATATTCTGAAAGACAAAGTATTTTGTGCTTGCATTTGGGTCACATTTCCATAGGTGCTATGAAGATTTCCACATTAGGCCTTTTGCAGTTTTTAAGTATTTTAGTATTTGTAAGTATTTTAGGTGTCAAGCATGAACAGGAATAAGAACTTGCTATTTAAAGAGATCCACAAGGAAAACCAAACCAGTAAAGACTAACGCAGCTTCACCCACACAAGATTACTCAGAAAAGTATCTCCGTGTTGTCAAAATAATGCAAATTAAATATTCCTTAAAATGAGATGGCACCTCTCTATAAATAGTCAGCCAGACTTCAGGGAGATGACATCTGCTCCTTTACAAGGATACAACGTTTATGAGTCCTGTGCCAATAAGTTAAAACTGCTGTTTATGCTCTCTGGCAAGCTGATGAAATACAACCTCAATGAGAGCCATGAGACCACAAACAAAATGCTTTCCTGAACCTGTAGGTTGGGGAGACCAAACACTAAAATCTCTAATGATTGGCTGCCCATGATTTCTTTTGGCCACTATAAAACAGTTAGGAAATAGAAAGTTAGTTGCATGATGTTCAAGCACAAAAACCAAATCATTATACACACCCTCAAAGCACATTACAAACTTCAGATAATTACTAGCATTGATAAAGGAAAGCCATGTGACTATTTCTTTCTAACCAGAGACAACTGGAGCAGAAACCATATGAAACTTCCATTTTTTAAGTGAAGTTTTATGTGAATTCATATCACAGGTAACAGGTGGGTCTGTACAATGTTTGGCCAAAGCTCACACTTCAGTGAGAAGATAGAGGCAAAGAAATTATAGCAGGATGAGGAAGATAAGGAAACAAGCAGTAGAAGAAGAAATTCTCCAAGATCTGTGATGTTCAATGACATTGCTAAAAACTCTTTAAGGAAGAATATTTCACTGCTTTCAAGTTTAACAAAGCTGCACATGATGACAAACAAATCAACCAGAAGCACATACATGCTGTACCACGTCAGCCCTTCCATTTGTTGTTACAAAACCACCTACCTCTTTTCTTTCTTCTTCTGAAGTCTTTATATATCCAGGATCAGTACTCCAGGTTTTATAGAAATAATAGAGAAGACCCATCATGCTGAACACGACAGTGATTTTAACAATTACATTTGTGGTATGTGATAGTCAGGTTAAGGACTATATTCCTATAACTCATACCACCACTATTTGTCAAACAAGCAAAATATTCTAAAATTAGTTTATACTACTTTACAAGCAACACAGAAAAAGAAAAAAATTACTTTCACTTTTATAGTGGGATCCTCTCCTTCCTTCCAAGGCTATCTTATCAGAGAAGTGGAATATTCTGTCTAGTTTGAGTGCTGGAGAAGACTTTTACAACTGTATAAACCTGCATCACAATATGGCTCCCTGTCACCCTCCTTAAAAGCCCTCCAGACTTCTGCCTTTGATTTCTTTTTTTCCCTCGGACGCTTTTCTATTTTATTTAAACAATACCAGTCAGACACGCAGAGCTACAAAGCTTCAGACAGCTGTGAGATTTGTTTGGCTGCTGCACCCACCCCTAAGTGAAACAGGCTCTTACTCAGTCTTACCTTGTCCCATTCATTTCAGCCAAAAGCAACTAAATATACTCATTCAGAAAAAATGTAACTGAAAGCCACTCTGAAACTATTTTTGTCACTCTAAAAAGCCCAAGCACAGACTCCTAAACAATTCTGAAAGTAATGGGACATTAAGAACATAGCTTTTACACCATGAACTAAAACCATCTGTGTATCAGATGAGTGGGGAAGAAAAACATGTCAAGATTAACTGTCTCTATACAGCAACAGAGGAATGTGAAGTGGGACAAGTTTCATACTAACTGAACTCATGCATCAAACTTGAGAGCTCAGGCTGCTAAAGAACAGTCCCTGATGCCACCAAGGAGCAGGCAGAGAGCTCAAGCCTGGATTGCATCTCCAGTGACCCCTCAGTCACTCCATGAACTCCAGTGCAAATAATTTTTAAAAATCCAGGATGGCAACCTCAAATTTGTTTTGTCTTATGAACTAACAACACTGCCAACAGTTCTATTTAAAATCAAGATGATACCTTATGAAATATTGGCACAAATGCCAGCTGTGTTTGTTACAATGCAGTTGCAGAGTGCACAGAAGTCAAAATGATGATGTGTTTTTTGTGGATACCACTGGTCTCTTTGCACTGCTATTGGTTTTTTGGAGCTAAGAAAAATACATACTTAGAATGGCTGGATTTTCATTCAGTCCAGAGGAAGTTTGACAGACAAATACAGATAACTAAAATCCTGAAAACTTTTAAAACATTCAGATCTGTGACCAGCTCCAGAAGGAAAACACATTCATGAGAAAAAAGGGTTGGATAGTGAAATGGAAACCTATCCACTGGCCCATCTCACCAAGCTGTGGTTAGGCCTTCAAGAATATCGCTATGATCACTATCTTCAGCAAAGTATCTGACTCAAATCCCTACCAGGGGAAATCTTTTTCTCCTTTTAATTTAGATGACACCAACAAAACAAACCTTAAAGCTTCACAACAATTG
>NW_008240030.1:899-7619 GCF_000691975.1 Corvus brachyrhynchos | reverse complement strand
CATCAAAGTTAATCATGATAATTCTATTAAGGACATCTTAATTGGGAACAGTACAAGAGAAAATGTCCTTTAAAGGCTGAATTAAAAATTAATTAAAACTGTGTGGCAAAGTATATATTCTAGCTGGTTTAGTACAAAATTATTTGCAGTTCTAAGTATCTTCCTGAAGGCTTTTTCATACAACTTTATTAATAAACAGATGCCGACTGTGTAACAAAAGAGCAGGGCACTGGAAACAGAGCAGAAACTACTAAATTTTGTACTCACCAGTGAAAAGGCTCTTCAAAGAAAGCAAATGTCAAATAGAAATGAAACCACTGTATACTAAGGAGTCAGTGTAACCTGTGAATAAAGACAGGAGACTGGACAGCCTACTTTGCAGGAGCACAAAGAAATTTCTTCCTTTTTTTGGGAGGTGGAGGATGTTGTTTTTAAAGGCAGGAGCACGAATGTCACTAACTGTCAAATGCTTATCATTTTAGAAAGAAGAGATGCTTTCAAAATTATTATTAAGATATGTGTTACCCAGTTATACCACGTGCCAAAATACATCACTGTACAGCAGCCTCAGTGAAGAAGATTAAAGAGTGACATGGAGATGCTAACAGAAACCATTAGTTTTATAATAAACATCTTCACTCTGATATTCCAGTAATATATGAAATAGTTCAGGTTATAAAGAAGACAAAATCTGCTATAGACAAAAGAAGGTAAAGATTTTTAGTGTGTGTATAACTTTAAAATCACTTTGCCCCTTCCCAATGGGATTAAACCAATCTTACCAGACATTAACAGACACATGGAATTATCTGGAACTGCTCACCACTACTTGCATGACCAGGTTTAGCTTTACAAGAAACTCTAAGGAGAGTTCTATTGCATTTCTTGAGTATAAAGGATATCAGGCAGGAACCAGAAAAACCAGGTCATGGACATCCAAAAAACTGAACTTAGCAGAAATGCTGTGGGAAGATACCTCAGATTCTTGAGTCCCACAAGTTGCCTGAAAGAACATTAAAAGAAAAAAATATTTTTCAAAATATATTTGAAACATAGATCATGGAATATAAATCATCTGGTTTGTTACTGTAAAAACTTCATGCACACAGTTTATTTCAAGTCTCTCAAAGCAATCAAGAACTGTCACCCAAAAGCATTCTTTATCCATATATAGAGGGGATAAACAATGCAAAATAAAACTGAAGAGTGCTCTGTTCCAGCACAGTATTACATATGAGAAGTGCGGTAGGACTGGGTGAAAAGTCCAATCTCTGTCTCTTTGCACACAGATAGCATTGCCATATCAATGACCACTGACTGGGGCAGGAAAAGTAAGAAACAGCTCAGGATAACACTGGGTAGTCTAGGGAGCAGAAGGAGAGGGGATGGCTCATTAAAACTCATTTTGTGACAGAATAGAGCAGGAAAACATTGTGATAAAGCACATTTCTGAGCAGATACCTCACTGTCTACCAGATGTAGATGACCAATACTGCTCTTTGACATTAAAATTAGCTAACAGACTGGGTCACCAGTTTTTTCCAAATCTTTCAGTGACAAGAAATTATTATTGTGTATACTTAAATACATTCCATTTCTATGGTCATTCATTCTAAAAAGTACATATATTTAAATTCTTCACACACCATGCAACCATTTCTCAAGAGATATCTTTTATATTAAATGAAACTAAACTCTGAAAAGAATTATGCATCAGATACTTTTTAAAGTGTCTTTGACAAGTAAGTACATAAACAGAGAGAAAAAGCCACAAACCTCACAAACAGAGACATCCCAAATAGCAGGCTGAGAAGCAAACCTCCTTTTAAAAGCCAAGAATCAGAACTTAAGTTCATGACGTATCCAATGGCCCACATGAATGTCAAGGAAGATGCCAACATCAGGAAGAGCTGTTAAAATTATTATTGTTAAAACACAACAAAGTACTCAAGCAGGTCTTACTTTAAAGTATTCAGTTCACGTAATAACAAATGCTGAAAGACTCAAGATAAGACAAGGCAACACATCAGTACATCAAAAGCAGGGGTGATGTATGACACAAAACCCCCCACCCAAACCAATCCTAGGTGCTTTTAAAGAATTCTATTTTGTGCACCCAGTTTCAGAAATTACTCTTGTTGGAGTTAATTTGCATGTCATTCTAAACAGAGCATGCTCTAGTTTTATTTTCATTAGTTATTACCCGGGAAATTACCTCATATTTCTCTACTATTTTCAGTAACCTGTTACTTCTCCTGTTTCTCATTCTTTCTTCCTCTTGTATCATATAAACCATGAAGTTATTCTGACTTTGATAAGCAAGGTCAAGCGGTGTCTCTCCCTTTCAGAACAAAGAGGGTTATTTATTTGTTTATTTATTTATGTACTTAACACATAAACAATCTCACTTTTAAGAGAAGCAAGAAATGAATATAGTTAAAACAAGACTAACCGGGCAGTTACTTCCCAGCCCCACCTCCCCCACTATTTTTTAAGGCAAGGTAAGCTAAATTCAGAGTGTCAACATGCTTAAATCAGAGCTTTGCAGTTCAGAAAGCTGACACTTGTAAATAGATTGAATCTATTTATCTGTTGGACTGCCTCCAATAACATATCTATATAGCCATGGGAATCGATACTTTCAACATTTATACCTCTCACTATCAGTTTCTACAAATATTAAGATGAAGCCTTTAATATGTGATATGTACAACAGGCATTGCCAAACACCAGCTTTGACAGAAGGACATCCACCTAATTTGAAGTCTTTATGAATCTGACTGGACACTAAGAAATGTATTTTTTAAAATCTGCCCGAGTCCTCATGACAACATTTTTAAGTAGGAAATAGCCAAATTAAGAAATGAAAAAGAAATGAAACAAGGCCCCAAGAAAATGAAACAAAAAAAGGTGAGGGAGGCAGAATCTGCAAAGGACACAATTACTGTTGAGTGAACCTTTATATTCATACTTAGAGCCACACCTCAAGAAAGGTGCTACCTCCTTTTGGGAAAGACTAAGAACACCTGCCCCCTGTTATAATTTACATCCAACATGGAGAGGACTGAGATTTTTCTTTACATTCATTTTACACATTCATGCCACATGGGATGAAATATCACAAAGGAAAACATACCTTGACATTTTTTATGTCCAGGCTAGCACCAGCTTCCAGCAACAGATCCACTGCACTAGTATTTCCTGAGGCTATTGCCCAATGAAGTGCAGTATTCTTTTGAACATTGTCTACAGCATTGAGAGAGGGGTTAAACTTTAAGAGAAACCTCATGGGTTCTGGTCTAGATGAAAATAAAGTATAAGAGTTAACAAACAGAAGATAATCTGGACTGGAAATGAAACTTTTGAACACTTTATAAAACAACAGCTCCCATCTGTGAAACAACAGCAAGTATATAATGCCTTCTCAGAACAAGCTCATCAATGACAGATCCACATTTAGAATTCCAGACCTGCCCTGGAAGTTTTTCTCCAGACTATGTTACTTTACCATTTTAGCAAATATGAGGTATATCTTCTACAACACCATGTGTAGCTTCTATCTCCCCATTTTATTTGTTCTAAATGCATTTCACTGCATCCATACTCATTTATTTTCATTTTGCAGAAAATACAATAAGGCTGCAGATGATTCAACCACAAACCTAAACTTCTTCTAGAAATTCTTTTCACTTTCTTTGCTATATCCAATGATCCATTCCCAACTCCTGATCTCTGAAATACTGCGTATTTTAGTACAAATGGAAGGGAAAGGAATGTCAGTTAAAAAAAAAAATAGTAAGGAAAAATTCCCCTCACTGCTTCTTGAGTACAATACAATAGACTCTTCTTCAGTTATTTTCTACTTACCCAATGGCTTTTTGTGCTGTTAACATTAAAGGTGTTTGTCCATTGAAGTCTGTTGTATCTACGTTCTAAGAACAAGATAACAAGCGATTACTAGTGATTTCAGGGAACAATGAAGTTCGGGGCTATACAACTGGCTTAGCTTCACTAATCAACAGAAAATGCACAGAAACCAAATTATATCAGCCAAGAAGCCAACACTCATTTAAAATTTCTTCCTCCTTCTACAAGTCTTGTATGTCATTCCTTTCAAAATATTGTGAGTTTCCATTTAAGGAAATTTTTAAGGGAGAGACTCCACTAAGGATATTTTTAAGTGAATCATGTCAACCATATTTCTTGTCCTCTTTTGCAAAGAAATACTATAAATAAGAAAGACCTTGTAAAACAATGCTAACCATCTTCCTTGTGTAAATAGATGTACATAACAGATGTACAGAAAGTACACAAAACATGCTTATTAAAACAACAAAGAAGGATTATGTATCTCAAGACATTAGTTAGATATCTAACCTAAATTTTCTTCCTTCCTCTTTCTTACCTAATTTTCTTCCTTCTTCACAACAAAGTTTCCTTGTTCCCTGCCTCCATCTATCCTTACATTAGAGCAGATTTACTGATAAGAATTAATCACTTGGATTTTTTTAGTAGATGATAGGTGGCCAACAACTTTATTAAGCCTGCGATATACACCACTATACCTACATTCCAGAAGTCAGTTACTCTCCCTAAAGAGAACGTTATGAGAAAGAAAATAAACTTAACAAATTTTTAAATCCTAAGACTAGCTTGTTTCTCAGAATCAGCCTAGATCATACAAGAATCCTCCTGTCATTTTTATTAGCAAATTGTTATACTTGTCATTAATTCTGCTCATTTCAAATATAAGCTAAGAGACCTCAACTACCATGGATACAATACAAAATTAAACACAGAAATTTCTAATGAAAATTCAGACCTGGTCTGATCATTTATTCTGCATTCTTCAATTGATGGACAACTGCATAATTATTAATTACAAAACCGCAATCAAATCATAAATACTTCATGCTGTCTATAGATCATATATTGCTTTTTGATCCCAGGTTTAAAAGCCACTGGTTATTTCCCAGCACCACAAATCTGCACAGCCTTAACAACACTCCTAAATACACTGAAATGTAGGTGAGTCTGGATGTGGGGGATGACAGGAAGAGGGAAGAGTATAAGAAAAAAATAATACATACAAATATAAAAATATCCAAGTTTGTCTGTACCTATAGCACAGAAGAATAGGTGTAAAAGAACTGCTTTTCATCTAGGAAAAAAACCCAGTTAATTCTGAAATGTCTCCTACACACAGGCAGCTACTCATAAGAAGAAAACATTTTGGGCATCAGCAACATACCTGGCCTTTTGATATGAGGTAGGCTATGATGGGCATGTGTTGGAACAGCACTGCTAAATGAATGCTACTGAATCCTTCCCCATCAATAAGACTGGGATCCGCTCCACATTTCAACAATAACATGACCATGGGAAGGTGTCCTTGTCTATAAAGATATGTGAAATGAAACTATAGAGATGATTTTAAAAATTGATATTTTATTGAAAGCATTGCCCTTATAGTTCTCATAGAGACCGCACAAAAAACAGTTTTCTCTCAGATTCTCATGGCTTTTTCAGCAAATCATATTCAATATATACCTTATTGAATGAGCCTAGGGCAAAGTGTTCATTTAGAATACAGAGGTTATTCTACAGTAATTTCTCCTCTGAGCAGTCAGCCAAGTCTCTGACTCTGGCAAAAGACTGATGGTCCAGAAAGAAGCACTGATCTTCCAATGGGAGAATTTGCACTCGGACAAGTTTTCCCAGAAGAATTATTTCAGCATATGTTTTCTGCAGCCAAGCAGTGCTTTGTTCTGCGGATCTCAGGAAACGCTACCACAGCTGTCAATACCGACAGATTTGCAATTAGTGGTTGCAAGCAGCATTACCTAATGGCCCAGTGCAGGGGCGTAGAATTCAAATCTCCACCGAGCTGATCCACTACCGCACCTTTGGAAATGTAATATCTGTGTAATAGCAACACAGGAAGGTCAGGAACAGACATAATAAAATAGCAAAACATGATACGAATGGTAACACAGCTAAAGGAGTAAATGACTCCTAATAAAAAATTCACTAGAGAAGCAAACGGACAGAAGTGCTTTTGCAGTAAATGACACTGTTTCAAGAAAATGCTGAAGAAACAATACAGTCTTTAGCAAGGTACTTCTAAAATCAGCTTTCACCTTTGTTAAAAAAACCCACGAAAATAAAATTATTTCATGCAATACATGATTTCACATCTAAAGAAACCGCACTGTCTTTACATTCCAGTGACATCGACACAAAGCTAAGCGCATCAAATTTTGAATTCTACCCTTTTCTTCTCAGGCACCGGGTTCCTTTTCCAGTACAAAAGCAACAAAGTGATTATAGGTAACAGTGGCAGAATACGCTCTGTTACTGTCACAGGGACTCCCGGCTTACTTCACCAGCTCCTGTCTGTTGTTTATTGCTGCCCAGTGAAGAAGAGTCACATTTTCTTTGTCTGGTTGGCGAACATCATATCCTGCTTCTACCAGTTCTTTGCATCGTTCTAGCATTCCATACCTTAAATGAGGGGGAAAAAAAAAAAAAATCAATTTACTTATCATCTCTTCAGTATTCTCCAGTCTGGAAACAGTTGCATCCTAGAGAAAAAACACATATCAGAAAGATCACCCAGCAGTTCCTACTTGAGCAAATTCCACATTGCATTCAATGGAAGGCTTGTAAAAAGAATGAGGCTGTGCCTTGATGAGAAGTTTCTATTTAAAGAAAGCTGCT
>NW_008240030.1:0-205 GCF_000691975.1 Corvus brachyrhynchos | reverse complement strand
TCCTGCTCCCGCTTCCTGGGCACGGCTGGGGGGCGGGGCCGGGCACTCACGGCCCGGGCGGGGCGGGACCGGGGAAGCCCAGGGGAGCCATTCCTGAGCTGCCCCGGCCGCTGCGGAGCCGCTTGGGCGGGCAGATCGGCAGCTCCCGGGCTTGTTGAGCTGTGCCTGAAATGGCTCCTTCCCTTTTACCGAGGCAGCCACAGCG
>NW_008240029.1:768067-783939 GCF_000691975.1 Corvus brachyrhynchos | reverse complement strand
GTCCATCAACTCAGGGTCAACCCAATACAATGTTTATGCAAAGCCTGAGTGACATTAGTCATGCATCTTACTCAGTGGGGGGTGGTCATGCCTTGGAGGCAGGTAACATGTAGTATGTGAGATAACCTTGGGATGGGGATATATGTCAATCCAAAGAGGGTAATTTTGCCATGGTTGCTGATTCAACAGCAGGACATCTTCCTTTATCTCCCTTGGCTTCCAGCTGCTGTGTGGCTTACCAGCTAAAAAGTACTGCCGAGCACTGTCCTCTGCAAGGGTTTCAGCAGAGCCTGGTTGCAGTGTCTCCACTCCACTCCGCTCCGCTCCGCTCCGCTCCCCTCTGCTCGACTCCACTCCATCTCCGCTCCACTCCACTCCGCTCTGCTCCGCTCCCCTCTGCTCGACTCCACTCCACTCTCCGTTTAGTCCCCCCTAGATAATACCATGTGTGGAAAGTTGGGTTTCAGCAGAGCCTGGTTGCAGTGTCTCCACTCCACTCCGCTCCACTCCGCTCCACTCCGCTCCGCTCCGCTCTGCTCCGGTCCCCTCTGCTCACTCCACTCCACTCCGCTCCACTCCGCTCCACTCCACTCTGCTCTGCTCCGGTCCCCTCTGCTCGACTCCACTCCACTCTCCATTTAGTCCCCCCTAGATAATACCATGTGTGGAAAGTTGGGTGTGCTGACTGTGTTCCATCCAGGGAGTAGCAACCATACTTCCCCCTATATTATACTGTTATCTTTAATTTTACTTCAAATCTTTTCCCCACAATTTCATTTTTAGCAACTGAACCCTCTCAGAGTCAAAATTGTAGTTAACAGTTTTGTATCCAAAAAGGGAAGAGACACTTGTTAGGTGTATTAAACATGTAGCATTCTATCATTAGCAATGGTGACATCATTAGTGCCTTTCCCTGCTCTTATATATGATTTTGCCACCACTTCAGACATGACTCTGATAGTTTGATTTAAGCCATTAGCTCTTCACTCAAGAGCCCAGTTCTCTACTTCTTAGTCATGGGTGTTCCATGCTCTGAAACCTTTGTTGTGATTCATACATAATGATGGATGTACTGAAGAATCTTTTCAATCATTTCTTCCAAAATGAACACTTTGGGCCACAACTGGGCAAGGCAGAGGAATTTGATCACATATTTCCAGATCAGAAATGAACAGCCGCTGCCAGTGATTGATCAACATCACTACTCATACAGTGTATCAAACTGATTACTCCACTTACCTACCCCTACTTGATTCCCTTGATTAGTCCAGAAATCTTCACACCCTGACTCAAAAGAGTTTTGTTCTTTACGATGGTATTCTGCCCCATATTGTATTGGTAGGTTAACTGAGAACCCTAATATTCCTAGGAAGAAAATAACAACAAAATTTCTTGTTGAAAAAATAGAGGAATGGATAAGGAAGCCCCGAATTGATATTTTATTAAGATCATCAATTCAGTCAACAAATCTCTTTGCTGTTGTCAGAATAAATTTTCCCATATTCTAGTGGGAGGTAAAATGGAGTTGCAAGATTGGTTTGGATTTTCAGCTGAAGAACCTTTTGTTTTTCCTATTAAAACATTTAAATTCCAACAGTAAAACTAAATGCCAGAGGCCATTTCACATGTTTATAGAAAACAGTAAGTTTTCTTGTAAGTAAAACATACCACCAAAATAGGCGAAGGATATTTTAAGAAAATAGCATATGAAATTTAAACAGTGAAAGAAGTGTCAAGAAAACAGCTCACAAACAGAAAATAGATGCTTAGAATAAAAGCTTCAGGTGTATTTCTTGCAACTTAATTGCTGTTTAAAGTTTACTGATATTTCCCTCTGGAACAAGTTCTCTTTCTTATTATACAAATTAGATTAGGAGCTGAGAATTTATTTAAAAAGACAACAATTCCTGAAGAATTTAAGTTTATAAAATCAGTTCTCTTTCAGAATTCTTTCTACTTGTAAAGAAATTTAAAAATACAGAATAAACTGCAGGGCAAAGCAGACTGTGTAATTTGAATAGAAAGGTTGTTTCCTAAGTTTTGTCATGGAAAATAAAACTTAGCTTCCTGAAAAAAAAATCACATGAAATAATATTGTTAGACTATACAAAGGCAAGAGGTGACTGGTTTTCTCCTACTTCCATAGGAATGGATACTGAGAAATTATGTGGACTTTGTAGTAGATCAGGACACCAAATTCCAGATATAAATGGGACACCAACAAAGATTAGAACAGGTTCATCAATGGTTTATGTGCTTTTGTTTTCTCAGCAATGCCTGACAATTTGGCCTTCTGGTCTTCTACTGACTGTAATTAGATAAACAAAATCACATTGGGATCACAGCAGAAGATTTGTGAGTGTGATTGAGGAACAAAGAATAAGCTGAGATTTCTGTGAGATGAATTATATGACACTGCTCAAGCGTTTTCTAACTGAAATCGGTGCAAGGCCAGAAGTCGCTCTAAGAACAAGGAGCAAATTCCAGAGAAGTAATTTTGCAGATGAATCTGTGAAGGACTAGGCTGGAATATGCAAACCTAGGAGTCCCAAACGCAATTCCTAGATATTCAATATTTTTCAAATAAGAGGTCTGATTTTTAACATAGTTTCCTATTGTATGACTTGCAGTAAGTCCTGTGAGTCAAGCACTTGTAATAAGATGCCAGTATCTTGGGTTAGGGACCTAAGATGTGTTAACTCCTAAGCACTCTTTCTGAATGCTGTCATTCACATGAGTAACAGAATTTCTGTTGCGAAGGAACTATATATGTTTTCATGACAAACACCAGCATAATTAAAACAATCTCTAGAGATGTTAACTATCTTTATATCACTTTTTAAAAATTGTAGTTCATTCTTAAGGATGCTCAATTTTAAAATCTTTTTATCTGTTGAAATTATTGTCTTACCAGATTTGTTTCAATTTACTGGAAGTTTTAAAGGTTTGCTTTAAGCACTGGTGATTCTCACTGGCTTCTCTTGTTTGAAAGATGAATCTTATACTGCTGCCACTGCGTTGAACTACATGGGAAGTAATTGGCCTCCAAGGCCAATGTGACTTAAATGGGATTATTCTGGCTTACTCTGTAAATATATTGACCATCTATTTAAAAGAACAGAGAACTACAGAAGATACCAATACACTTAGCTATCAAACCATGAAAACAGCTGAGAGACTTTTGCTTGAATTACTAAGGACTTAAAGGGATTTTGCCTAATGTAGAAGCATGGTACAGGAGAACTGCTCTCATTCTACATTTGTACTCTATATTTGTTCATTTAATCCCAAAGGATGAATTAATAGAAGGTATGGATGAATTAATAGAACCTATTTGATACGCTCAGCTAGTTTTTTGCTTTTTGGAAAGGTTTTTCTTTTCCTCTATCCCAACAGGCAGAAGAAGAGAGAGATGATATGGAGAGAGTCAAGCTGGATAATAAAAGAATTCTTTTCAACCTGTTGCCGGCCCATGTTGCACAGCACTTTCTTATGTCTAATCCAAGAAATATGGTAAACCCAGATAAAATTTAAATACATGCCATATGGATGTGTCCCTGTGTTGCTTGGGCCACCTTCCACCTGTATGTCTTCAAGAAAGGCTTGGAAAAAACTTTACCCATGTAAAAATAGTAGCTTTGTAAAAACTTCTGTTCAAGAATTACTTTGAGATTATTTCTTTTCCTGTATGGTCCTCCTTCTCTGAAGAGTTTTAATAAAATTCAGGATAAGGGAAGGTTGTCATTCAACATCAATATAGCCAAGTACCTCCATGTAAATCACTTTTTTTTTTCATTTTCCAATCAATGTAGGATATTGGGATTTATCACAGTATTGCTTGAGCTCAGTTTGGTTCTGAATGGTGAAGCGTATGAACTGCTAGACACTTCTGTATTAGGCACTCTAGTTCTGGAAAGTATGCTACCATTACCAAAACCATCTATTTAAAAACACAGAATTGTACATACTCAGGGAAGACACAGATTAAAATAAAAGGCTGCAGTGACTAAATAAATTGGTTCAGGAAGGCCTTACGAGAGTCCTTCTGGTCATCTGAAAACCTTCAGCACTGGAGTAGCCATGATGTCCATGATATGGCTCTTGAGAGTGTGGGTCAAAGTATTAGAACCACAGCTGAGTGATTTTGCTTTCTTTGAGCCTTACAAAGTTTTAAGCAGAAACCTTACCATACAGAACATCATCCTATTATATAGGATTCCACAATACATGGAAAGACTTGAATGAGTGAGGCCAGTTTTGTACCGCAGGATAAAATTGGTCCATCTCCTATTTTGCTTATAAAACAAAATTGAGAAAATTATTTTTCTCATACAATAGAAGTTCTATAACTGTTAAGACTCTCTCCAAATTTTGGGTCACTGCTTCTATGTCTAAACAGAAAAAAAACCTAAGTTGTTTTAAATGGGTTTAATACCTTAGGTGTTAATTTTCTATTGTGGCCTTGAGTGAAGACCTCTTTCAACCTTATTTTAAGAAGTCTGGTTTTCTCTCTAGAAAAACTGATGGCCTTTGTCCTAGCTATTGCTTAGCAGTAGAATAAGTACTGCAATAATGATGTTTAGTTTAGATTAATCTTCTAAAATAAAAATTATATCTGCTTATGAACTACAGGACCTCTATTACCAGTCATATTCACAAGTTGGAGTGATGTTTGCTTCCATCCCAAATTTCAATGATTTCTACATCGAACTGGATGGCAATAATATGGGAGTGGAATGTTTACGCCTGTTAAATGAAATTATTGCTGATTTTGATGAGGTAAGGTCTAAACACTTTGTCTTTTGACCATATCAGTTCTACCAAATAACTATCAATGAGATTATCTGTAGTAAATCATTGTATCTTGAACTGTTTAATAAAACAATACTGTGAACTTCCTAGTTAATCATAGTTGGTATCCACTGGGCTTCTCCAAAGTGCCAAATTTGTATTTTTAGGCACATGACTCTGACCTAAAATTTCTCTAATATAGGAAGAGCATCAAAATGGAAGTTAATGGCCGTTTTTTCAATGACCTCAAAGTGGGCAAGCCTCAACTCAACAAATATAATATGGTTTAATGAACTTGCACATATTGTCTGATAACTATGGTTGCTTGTCTAAAATATTATGTAATATTTAACAGTTTTATGTTTTAAACAAAGCTTATGGACAAAGAATATTATAAGGACATTGAAAAGATCAAGACAATTGGAAGTACATATATGGCAGCTGTGGGACTTGTACCTACTTCAGGAACTAAGGTGAGAAGATTTTACACAACAGTCTTACGTGAAGGAACCATTTTCCTTCAATTTCCAGAGGAACATCAGAAACACAACTAATTCTGTGTGATTATTGATAACTTCTTTACAACATTTTGAATCTGAAATTCAAAGAACAGTTGAAGCCTGAAAAGGAAAACTGCCACACTTGCTTATATGGCTCCACTTGTGATTTCATTGTCTGCAGCTTTGAATTTCTTGCAAATTGGTGTATAAAAGCCTCTAAATCAGAGTGGTAGTGGTAAAACCTCGTTCTTAGATGGCCTTGTAAGATGCAGGGAAAGGGAGACTCTAGGTGTAATGAATTACTGCAAAACTAGCAGAAGAATATTAAAATGCAACTTTTACATATATATTTTTAGTATTGAAATCTAGATGTAACCTACAACTAAAATAAACATAATCTCCCAACCCCCAACATGGACAGGAACTTTGTGCTAGGTACAATGCTGCACTGGACCTGGTCCCTCCAAATCAGCTCTTCTTTGTCTCTACTGTTAGCATCCTATTTACCGCTTTAATTACTCAGCAATTTAAAAAAGTCAAAGTCATTTCAAACCCACTAACTCTGGGGCACAGTTCTTCTGTATCTTCATTACTACCCTTGAGTGTTATTCTTACCTTAAGTTACTGTCTTGGAACAGAGATTTCCTAGATTTCCAAGCAGTATCTGGAAAGTCAGAAAACCCTGTGGGCATTATATTAAATGTATTGTGTACAGAGTACTATGTACGTTAGTAATTACACTAATAAAACTAAATAATGAAAATTTTATAAAATTAATAGTATAAGAATAGCATGAAAATTAAAGCAATCCATTCACCTCATCTGCCCAGAGTTTCCAGACAGCGCTCTCTTGTTCTGATATGTATGAACATATGTCATAGACATATGTTGAATACATTGGTGCATATGATTTAGCATTGCAAAATAAAACAAAATTAGAAGGCAAAAGCAAAAAATGCCAGAAGATGCCCTGTGGACTCTTTAGCAACAATTTTCCCTATTAAGTAAATAAAAAACAAGACCACATTGAAATCAACAGTTAGAATCATGTTGGACTATGTCATGTCACTAACCTTCTGGTCTGCAAAGTATTTCCAGCTGATGCCTTCCTTTGTATCCCTCCTAGAAATCTATGCATTAAAAAAAAAAGGTATTTTTAAAAATCTGTTTATCCTGAAATGTTTGACTCATGGGTTCTGGGACAGGCGAAAAACATTGATCTTTCGAATTTTTTCAGTGTGTGATCTGAGGCAAACAGGCAATGACATACGTTTGTGTCTGCTATAAATGCTCTTTGAACTATAATCCTCAAAACAAGTGTGTTATTGGGTAACTTTGGCAGCATATGTTCCTAAACCTAAACATGTTTGTCTCTTGTATTTCATAGTTGTTGAGTGAAGGGTCAGCTGAGTTAGTCCAGTACTGAAGATACTATTCTGAGCTTATGATAGTGATGCATTTTAAATCACTGCAGAAGATCTTGTACAGTACTCTGTCTTCCATTTAAATATTGGGGCAAATTTTGATCTTTTCTGTACATGCAGAATTTATTTGAAATTCTGTATTCCAGAAAGAAAGATCTTGTATGAAACAGACAATAATTTTTACTTTAACTTAGGGTTTCAGCTCTTCTCCTCTTCTGGTAGTGATCTCTCCCTACTGTTCATGCAATGCAAATGAACAGAAATTAGTCACACCCTCTTGCCAATTTCCAATAGTTCTTCAGCATACACCTGTATACTAGAAGTCTGATAATCTTGGCTGGCCTGTCATGCACAGACACTCACTGCCAGCTTCACACAGTCCCTGGGCTGTCCTATGGAGTCGTATGTGTCCATGGGAGCCATAAGACACTCAAGTGCCTCTGGTCTGCCATCTGCCAGGAGTCTCCCAGCTTCAACAGGAAGTCTGGTACAGCCTCTGATTGTGAATCACTAATTTCATACTAGGATTTGGACATGAACAGAAAGCAGTGGATGGGGTTAATTGGGCTCTTAACTGAGGATATTTATACACTTAAGAGGCCAGTACCCTGAGGAAGTTAAATATTTAAATCCCATATTTTACTGGACTCTTGCTTCTGCACCTTGACTTCATCCAGTGACTACAGTAAATGCACATTGCCTCTATCACAGTGACTTTGCTGTGATGCTCTTGGCAGTCTTTCCAGTAACGACTCCAATGTTTAAATAAATAATTGCTTGCCAGTTATATCAGCAGGGCAGCACACAAACCAAGCTCTTGTAGATCTTTTGCACAATTTAAATTCATTTGGTCTGTATTTCACCAGGATCCTGACTTCACCAGGGTCCTAACTTTGTGGTGTTCTTCAGTGGAGGTTCAAAAGAGTTTGCCCTGATCCTATTGAGACGCATCTGTCACCTGCAGCGCACTCAGTAATTGTCACCAGTCCTTTCCCCACCAACCCTGAAGGGCATTGCAGGAAAACAGAGCATTTGTCAGACAGCAAAGAAATGGAAGATAGGAAACATAAAGAAGATTAGAAATCAAATAAAACTATGCACTACTCCCTCCCTGCTCCAGAAATTGAATATTTTTTCCTTCTCTGTTGGAAATGTATCCATCAGCTCTTTAAGCTTTGTTTTGGTGATTCTGGAAAAGAGTAGAGCTAGCTAGTTCACATTGCAAGAAGCAGAATGCCAGATATTCAGGCAGGTAAATAAAATATCTTTCCCAAAAATTGGGACTGACACAAGGATGACTTTCATAATTTTTTGTAAATTTCCTAGCCACATGAAGCAACCATTTCAAACTGAGGTGAATAAAGTGAATAGCATCCTGTTTCTCAGCTTTTTCAGCCACTGTTAAGCACTGAATTTATAAAATCTCTCTATCATAGCAAAAACTCAGCAAGCTTTCATCTCATGCCAGCTTGCATAGTCCTGTTGTGTAACACCCTACTGAAGCTGCCACTGACCCTGCATTTCTTTCACCATGTCCTACCTTTAGCCCACTTTCACTTTGCAAATTCGTTCAAAAATTCATATTTCTTATTCGAATAAGAGCAGAAGATAAGAGCAGTCATACTGAGTTGAGTCAAAGGTTTATTCTAGTAACCTGTCTTTAACTCACCAAAGTTAGATCCTGGAGGGAGGGCATGAGTTACAGAACAAATATGCATACCTCACTTTTCCACTTTCTAATAATATTCTCCTTAGGTTTTTACTACTTTGTAGCAAATATTTCTTTCATGATCTTAAGAATTATGTTAGAATCTTGCTAAGTTTTGGAATCCACAATATCCTCTGAAAATTAGTTGCACAGTTTAATTAGACTGAAATTGTAAAAATTATTTTCTCATGTTTGGGGTTTTATTTGCAAGTTAATACTTCACCATTTCATTTGATCTCTTTGGGGCTTTTTGCTTTGGTTGATTTAGGTACATTTGATAACAACTCCCTTCAAATTTCCTGGAAAGGAAGAACATAGGGGTGTTCTGCATCTCGCAGGATTAAACCTTACAGGAATTTTGTCAATGGGAACAGCATGCACCCCATGGGAGCTGGGAGCTAGCAAAGCCCCAAAGGGAGAAGAGGGCAGAAACTATAGTTATTATTAATCCTCAGGCAAATTAGTTTTGTAAGAAAGCAGGTTATATTCCCTGCCACACTCAAAACAAACATCTGCAGCTCTCTAGCAACAGAACCACTTTACCATGGGAACTTTGCATTCCATTATTCCCAGAAATAAAAAGGGAGAGAGAGAAGAAAAAAATAGCAGAAAAAAGAATGCATATGTTGTAGCTACTGTGAAAAGTTTCCTTTCACAAACAGAAAAATTGGTTAGATTCTTTTCCTAAGCCATCTGAGCTTCTCATTATTTTTCACTTTGGTATTTAACCTGCATCTCAGTACCATACAAATCTAATGTGGAACACTATTTTGTTTCTAGGCTAAAAAATCAATTTATTCCCATCTGAGTACACTGGCAGATTTTGCAATAGAGATGTTTGACGTTCTTGATGAAATCAACTATCAGTCTTATAATGACTTTGTCCTACGAGTTGGTAAGTCACGTTTCTACAACTATCACACAAGCAGAAGATTGTTTTTCATTGGTTTTTCCTGTGCTGTCAGCAAAGGATTACCTGTCCTGCACTCATGATTAAAACTGAAAATTCTCTGTCAGGGAGAGAGTCACATCCATGTAGAAGGTCAGCAGTCTGGATCATGTGCATTAGTATTAAGAAATTGTAATTGCCTCCAATTCCAGTGTGTTTACTTAATCTATGCACCCCTAAAAGGAAACTGCACCATTAATTTTATACAATATTATGAGTGTACCCAGTTTTGTGGCTTACACTGCTTTGCATTGCTAAGCTGCTGAAAATTGGGTTTTACTGTATTAAGTTGCATCTGCAAAAGCTTTGTCGGCATCAAAAGTGCAATGGAAACTTTTGGTCCACAGATGCCAAATCACCTTAACCAGTCCTGTTTTCTCCAACAAATCTAATCCTCTGGTTTTGAGGACAACACAACCCTTTCCATGCAATCCTTTACATGTTATTACATATCTTACCACTCAGAATCCTTTCAGCCTTCTTAGAGATCAAGTTCCCTGCTTCCCTTTCTTCATGTATCCGCTCCTCTCCAGTGGTACTTCCACTGCTGTTCTCCTTTTATTGCATATTCTAATACTGATAGTTTTCTCCAGCTTCTTTCTCTATATATTTTCATGGCTGACTTGTGAGAATGAGCTGGACAAGGGGAAAACTGAGGTTTCTAGCAGTGGAAGATTGAGAAAGACCAAAGACATCAAAGGCAACAATAGGAAAGTTATACATCTTTGACCTCCTATACATCCTAATAATTATAAACACCAAATTCTCTTTGAACTCTGTTATAACTTGTCTTTCCAGGTTCACAAAGGATCAGATATCTAACCCTCATTCTTCTGCATAAATTACTTAGAAAAGCCCTTGCACAGAATCTCATGCAGGGTTTAGTATCTGCAGCTCTTCAGGGCACACTTTTATCTTCCAAACAAGGTGTTGAAATCAGTCAGAAATGTAGAACTGATCTCTGCAGTTTCCAAAAAAATATGCTTGAGCCATTTTCAGATACTTTTGTCTTCTTCCAGTCTCTCCAGAATCTGAGTTGTCTAGTTAACAACCAACCTGACATACGTCCCTTACCCCAATCCTTGTGTATTCCAGGCCATTATTTCTGTTCCACTTGGAAAACCTCCATTAAAAGGTTTTATATGTGCAACTGCAGTGGAAGTTGTAGGAAACAATTAAAGATCTTTAACAGTTTGTCCCATTTTCAGCTAAACTCTGCACTACCACTGCTTTTCTTCTTTTCTTTAGACAAACAACATCCACAGAAGAATCAAATTTTTCTGTTGCCTACATATTGCATTTCCAGTAAGATATCTCAAGGAATGTCTTTGTCGTGTTTCTAAGCCTTTTACAAATGCAGAAGTCCACTTGGTATCAATTTAATCATAGAATCATAGAATATGCCAAGGGATCATAGATTATGTAAGGGACCCATCAGGATCATCAAGCCCAACTCCTGACCCTGCACAGGACAGCCGAACAGTCCAAATGTCCAAATGCTTCTTGAATTCTGTCAGGCTTGTTGCTGTGACCATTTCCCTGGACAGCCTGCTCCAGTGCTCAGTCACCCTTTAGGTGAAAAACTTTTTCCTGACATCTAACCTAAACCTCTCCTGACTTGGCTTTATGATGTTAACATGTATTACCCTATTACAAAAAAAAAATTCTAAGACACTTGTGTCAAATCTGTTTTGCAGGATTCATGTTTCCCTTGGATAATATACTGTAGTGAAAACCAAACTCATTGTTTAATTTTAGGTATTAATGTTGGGCCTGTAGTGGCAGGAGTCATCGGAGCCAGAAGACCACAGTATGATATCTGGGGGAACACTGTGAATGTTGCCAGCCGGATGGATAGTACTGGAGTGCAGGGAAAGATTCAGGTGAGTGCATTCTAAGACAATTTTGCAAACTCTACATACCTCCTGTTTTATATGTGGTTACGTTTTCAAGAACACTTAGAAAATGCAGCCTCACTTTTTTCTTATGGAGATGGCAACTCTCTCCAGATTACTCACCATCAGAGGTATAGTTGTTTTCCATCTTATACACTTCTTAGAGACAATGAAATCCTCAAATAAATCATTTCCCATCAGAAGAAACAAGAGTTCTCTGCTTCATTGCACAGTTGGAGGCAAGCCTGGGAATGCAGACACTGCCAGTCTTTCTGCTGTAGAAATTTTGCCTAAACAGGACCTACAAGGAAAGGATCTATGTCCATTTGCATCTTCCTAAATTTTATGTAGCTCTAAAAATTGCTTGGATACTTTGGATTGGAGAGTCAATGCAGACAGAGAACATTGTTGTTTTACTATGGCTTGACTAGAACCTATGGTGTTCTTCTCAAAAGCTCAATGAACACTTTCAGTCATTTATCCAAAATACCTGTCTGATCTCCAGGGATCAAAAGGTCTTCTGCAATAAATTAACATCACTGGAACTGATCCAGCCTACAATTTGGTTATATATTTCTGTTGGATGGAATTTAATCTATCTGTGTATTTATTTAACTCAAGACCAGAAATTCTGCTTCTCAGATTCCAGGTTGATCTTTACTTCCCAAAGAAAATTCTAAGGGAGCCTGAGAGCAGCTGTAGGTGCTAATCCATTCTGCTTATGCATATTTCATGACAGAGTAGTAAAATGGAGAGGGGTGAGCAATTACATGAACAGAAAAAAGTAACAGGTTTGGTTTTTTTTTCTGTCTTCAGGTGACAGAAGAAGTTCAGCGGATATTAAAAAGGTGCAGTTATGAATTCGTGTGCAGGGGTAAAGTCAGTGTAAAGGGAAAAGGTGAAATGCTGACCTATTTCCTGGAAGGAAAGGCTGATGGAAATAATTCCCAAACAAGGTCTTTAAACTTAGAGCGGAAAATGTACCCTTATGGGAGAGCAAACATTCAAACAAAACTGGGCACCAGCTGTCCATCGGTGTCCTCAGTTGCTAGCTTTACTGTAAAACCTGGGCTTGGAGCAGGTCAAGCGTCTGCCAGTCACACAAACCAAACACTGCATTATCTTCCTTCTGTGCCAGCTGTGAAGGAGACATAGAACAAAGGAGATTTGGTTGTGCCACTTGCAGTGAACTTGGAGAGCAATGGTTGCCTGAATTTTTACTAAGAAGTCAGAGGTCATAGGCCATGGCATTAACCAAGGACCACTACAACCCAACCAAAGAGAACTTGGGGACTGTGTAATGAACTCTTGGGATAGAACATATAAGGGCTAGCAATTCTGTTATGAAAAGTCAAAACGGGATTTTCTGGAAATGAGGAATATTTTCTTGGCATTTTTAAACAGTAAATAAAAAAAATTAGATAAATGTGAAAGCAATTATTTATGTGTGTGTGTATATATATGTTTTAATCTATATATGCACATATACAAACAGTTCTGTGTAGACTTAACAGAGATTTATAGAGATGAAAATAAAAATGTGTATTTATTTACACATCCACCTGCAGTAACATAGCAAAGAGATTTCTCTTTGCTGTCATAGCCAGAATTGTTTGGCCTGGGATTAGCAAAACTGCATTTAACCATCAAATGTGGGATGCCTGGAGATTCTCCAGGGCTACAGCAAGACTTTTAGAAACTGTGCTCCCAGTGCATGAATTAATGCAATGAAAACAGTGTTTATTGTGTTGTCAAAGGCAGATTAATGAAGACTGGATTCAGCTAATTACAGAACCCTACATATTTTTTTAAACTCTCCTTGCATGCTCCAAAAACTTCCAAAAACTTTCAATCAAACCATTACACTAGGATATAAGGTAGATAAACCACAGAGCTTAAAGTTTAGGCAGAAGAACAATATATATTCTTTCCATTAAAAAAAATACAAGAGTGGTAGAGCTTAGAATTTGCTGCCTCTTTGTAGGTTATTTATGACTCTGTGCAAGACAGAGGAGCCACCCTGCAAGCACAGCAATATGCTTATGCAATATAGAAACATTCCTTTATGTACAGTGCTGATTTTACTGAGGAGCAGAAGGATGGTATTATTTCAGGCTTTTAGAAATAGCACAAGTCCTGTGGTTCAAGTTCAGTATTTAGCTTTGACATTCTAAACAGCTCAAAGAATAGTCCTGTACTGGTGACAAACATGCTGTTGCTAGTTTTGCGACATTTGTATGTTTGCCGACATAGTTTTATATATTAATCGATTTTTAAATTTATGCCACAGTTTTATTATATCTTGATTCTATCCAGACTCACTCTTCAAAGCTGTACAATTATAGAAAGCTATAATTCTGAGAAACAAGCACAGTCAAACTTTGTCAAATGAGGAGCACTGGTAAATGTGCCAGGAGAGCAAGGCCTGCTCTTAATCTGCATAAAAAGAAATATATTTTGGCTGCTTTTTTTCTTCATGGCAGCCCACATCATATTGTTTATGGTTTCATCCTAAAATGATGATCTGGATGTGAAATGTGGAGTGCAACTCCATACTCAAGGTGCAAGTAGTTGAAGGTCATCCTGCTGAGGGACATGTACTCCATGGAACTGTGCCATAGTGTCCTGATGGGGATTCACAGGCTAACTAACCTCACTGCTTTCCAAAAGAGAAGCAAAACTTTACATTGTCTAAAAACATGAAAAGCTTTCTTTTAACCAGCAAAAACATCTGCCCGCCCCCCAAAAAAAAAAGATCAAAAACCAACAACAACAACAAAAAGGTCAAAAAAGCCAACAAAACCAACAAAAACAACCCACAAACCTAAAAACCCCACTCCAGAACACAGAAGTTGTACAGATTGTACAATAGAAAACTTTCACGTACTAGATGTCACATTTCCCTTCGGTGGGCCTATTTTGTTACAGATTTCAGTGGAAAAAAAGTTCTGAGAGATTCCCCTCTAATCAGCTTTTGCTTTGGAGCAGTAATTTTTTGTGTTAAAAGTATATGACAGCACTATGTCAGCAGATGCAAATGGCTAAAGAAATGTTGCAGGAATTTCTGTTCTCTGTATCAGGATACTGTGGGACTCCAGTGTTTTTCAGCAGAGTCCTAAATTAATTTTTATGTACCCTGTCTCCTAGGTGCTTCATTACAAAGCTGGGAAAGTTAGTCTTAAGATTAAAGTGACTATAAAAACCTGAGAACTGTTTCCTAATTGTACTGCACCGGGTATATGCATCCTTATTGAGCTGAAGAAAGTCACTGCATTTCTTTATCTCCCTAAGAGCTACCCAGTTCACAGCTATTCTTCTAGAATAATTTATTTTTTTGCTTTTGAGGCATTCGAATAGTTTTAAAAATATACATGTAGAGAATACAGATTTAAAAGAACAAATATTTACATAACTAAACTGAGTAAGTGGCATTCATGTAAAGCACACTGCATAGTTATGTTTTCTAACAGGTTTATAGGAACTAAATCATCATGTGGGTAAGTTAAATATTTAACCAAGTTGGAAAGCATTATGTGCAATAGCATTAATCACTCAGTTCCACTCTCAAAGAGCCCATGCTTACACAATTTTTGAATCAGTGAATTTGGTATAATTTCACTGATAATAATAAAATAAAAGCATCTTCAGATCCTAGCAGTAGATCTGGTAGTATGTGAACACATCAACAAAATACTCGCATTGACCCACCCCAAAGCTTTCAATGAAATTACTTATTTGTTACTCTTTTTACTAGGCTCAAGATATAGGCATCTTGCCACTGTTTCTTTGATCACTAAATGGACAGTGAGCACAAATGAATTGTCACCTCTGCTGATATTTTTTGTGACTGTTCTCCTTCCCAGACCCATTCCCAGCTTGGTAATGTCAGTGGAAGATCATGTAGCAAGGTAAATTTAGATTATTCATGTTAACATTTTAAATGATTAGCAGGTGCTAATTAAGTAGAATTGGTCCAAAGATTTTCAAAGCCTGATCCTCTTTTCCAACAGCCAAATAAGGCATGTGACTTTTTGTAAGAATGTTTTCCATGTTGAATGGAAAGTACAAGACAGGCACAGTCCATCATTGGCTTCTCATTCTGCAATTTTGGAGGAGGTCTCTGCCTCCCAGAGCAGGTTGAGTGGTCCAGGATGGCTTCTTGGTACTGCAGGAAAGCTGGTGTGTATGTCCTAGCTTACATAATCAACGATGGTATATTTGGAGTTAGTTTCCAGACTTTAAGTCACAGATTTATGGAATGCTTTTGGGTTGGAAGGGACCTTAAAGATCATCTAGTTCCAACCCTGTTGCCATAGGCAGGGACACCTTCCAATAGACCAGATTAACATCACTCTCGTTAAGTTCATCATCATTAACATCATTATCCTATCATTAGTGTTTTTCGTGGTTTTGTTATTGTTGCTGGTTTTACTGTGGGGAAAAATACATATTACTTTGTAGTCCTGGACTGAGCAGTATAAATTTATTAAGAGGGTTTAGCTAAGGCACAAATTAGTCAAATACCATGTACTCTTATCTTTATGCTTTCCCTCCCTACTCATACAGTTTTTTCCCATTTTCCTGTTCTGTCTACATTTGTTTAAT